>NW_025751024.1:0-16766 GCF_021184085.1 Oncorhynchus gorbuscha
CCCCCACCCTCCATCCCTTTGTCTCTCTATCTACCCCCACCCTCCATCCCTCTGTCTCTCTATATACCCCCCACAGTCCATCCCTCTGTCTCTCTGCCTACCCCCACCCTCCATCCCTCTGTCTCTCTGCCCACCCCCCACCCTACATCCCTCTGTCTCTCTGTCCACCCCCACCCTCCATCCCTCTGTCTCTCTGCCTACCCCCCATCCTCCATCCCTCTGTCTCTCTGTCCACCCCCACCCTCCATCCCTCTGTCTCTCTGTCTCTCTGCCTACCCCCCATCCTCCATCCCTCTGTCTCTCTGCCTACCCCCACCCTCCATCCCTCTGTCTCTCTGCCCACCCCCACCCTACATCCCTCTGTCTCTCTGCCTACCCCCACCCTCCATCCCTCTGTCTCTCTGCCTACCCCCACCCTACATCCCTCTGTCTCTCTATCCACCCCCACCCTCCATCCCTCTGTCTCTCTGTCCACCCCCACCCTCCATCCCTCTGTCTCTCTGCCTACCCCCACCCTCCATCCCTCTGTCTCTCTGCCTACCCTCACCCTCCATCCCTCTGTCTCTCTGCCTACCCAACCCTCCATCCCTCTGTCTCTCTATCTACCCCCCACCCTACATCCCTCTGTCTCTCTATCCACCCCCACCCTCCATCCCTCTGTCTCTCTATCTACCCCCCATCCTACATCCCTCTGTCTCTCTATCCACCCCCACCCTCCATCCCTCTGTCTCTCTATCCACCCCCACCCTCCATCCCTCTGTCTCTCTATCCACCCCCACCCTCCATCCCTCTGTCTCTCTATCTACCCCCACCCTACATCCCTCTGTCTCTCTATCTACCCCCACCCTCCATCCCTCTGTCTCTCTATCCACCCCCACCCTCCATCCCTCTGTCTCTCTATCTACCCCCCACCCTACATCCCTCTGTCTCTCTATCTACCCCCACCCTCCATCCCTCTGTCTCTCTGCCTACCCCCACCCTCCATCCCTCTGTCTCTCTATCCACCCCCACCCTCCATCCCTCTGTCTCTCTGCCTACCCCCACCCTCCATCCCTCTGTCTCTCTGCCTACCCTCCACCCTCCATCCTTCTGTCTCTCTGCCTACCCTCCACCCTCCATCCCTCTGTCTTTCTGCCTACCCTCCACCCTCCATCCTTCTGTCTCTCTGCCTACCCTCCACCCTCCATCCCTCTGTCTTTCTGCCTACCCCCCACCCTCCATCCCTTTGTCTCTCTATCTACCCCCACCCTCCATCCCTCTGTCTCTCTATATACCCCCCACAGTCCATCCCTCTGTCTCTCTGCCTACCCCCCATCCTCCATCCCTCTGTCTCTCTGCCTACCCCCACCCTACATCCCTCTGTCTCTCTGCCTACCCCCACCCTCCATCCCTCTGTCTCTCTGCCTACCCCCACCCTACATCCCTCTGTCTCTCTATCCACCCCCACCCTCCATCCCTCTGTCTCTCTGCCTACCCCCACCCTCCATCCCTCTGTCTCTCTATCCACCCCCACCCTCCATCCCTCTGTCTCTCTATCCACCCCCACCCTCCATCCCTCTGTCTCTCTATCCACCCCCACCCTCCATCCCTCTGTCTCTCCATCTCTCTGCCTACCCCCCACCCTCCATCCCTCTGTCTCTCTGCCTACCCCCACCCTCGATCCCTCTGTCTCTCTATCTACCCCCACCCTCGATCCCTCTGTCTCTCTGCCTACCCCCACCCTACATCCCTCTGTCTCTCTGACTACCCCCACCCTCGATCCCTCTGTCTCTCTGCCTACCCCCACCCTCGATCCCTCTGTCTCTCTGCCTACCCCCACCCTCGATCCCTCTGTCTCTCTGCCTACCCCCACCCTCGATCCCTCTGTCTCTCTGCCTACCCCCACCCTCGATCCCTCTGTCTCTCTGCCTACCCCCACCCTCGATCCCTCTGTCTCTCTATCTACCCCCACCCTCGATCCCTCTGTCTCTCTGCCTACCCCCCACCCTACATCCCTCTGTCTCTCTGACTACTCCCACCCTCGATCCCTCTGTCTCTCTGACTACACCCAACCTCGATCCCTCTGTCACTCTGCCTACCCCCCACCCTACATCCCTCTGTCCCCCACCCTCCACCCCTCTGTCTCTCTGCCTACCCCCACCCTCGATCCCTCTGTCTCTCTATCTACCCCCACCCTCGATCCCTCTGTCTCTCTGCCTACCCCCCACCCTTCATCCCTCTGCCTCAGCCTTCCCCCACCCTCCATTCCTCTGCCTCAGCCTACCCCCACCCTTCATCCCTCTGCCTCAGCCTACCCCTACCCTTCATCCCTCTGCCTCAGCCTACCCCCACCCTACATCCCTCTGTCTCTCTGCCTACCCCCACCCTCCATCCCTCTGCCTCAGCCTACCCCCACCCTACATCCCTCTACCTCAGCCTTCCCCCACCCTTCATCAATCTGCCTCAGCCTTCCCCCACCCTCCATTCCTCTGCCTCAGCCTACCCCCAGCCTACATCCCTCTGCCTCAGCCTACCCCCACCCTTCATCCCTCTGCCTCAGCCTTCCCCCACCCTCCATTCCTCTGCCTCAGCCTACACCCACCCTACATCCCTCTACCTCAGCCTTCCCCCACCCTCCATTCCTCTGCCTCAGCCTACCCCCACCCTACATCCCTCTACCTCAGCCTTCCCCCACCCTCCATTCCTCTGCCTCAGCCTACCCCCACTCTTCATCCCTCTGCCTCAGCCTTCCCCCACCCTACATCCCTCTGCCTCAGCCTTCCCCCACCCTTCATCCTTCTGCCTCAGCCTACCCCCACCCTACATCCCTCTGCCTCAGCCTTCCCCCACCCTCCATTCCTCTGCCTCAGCCTACCCCCACCCTACATCCCTCTACCTCAGCCTTTCCCCACCATCAATTCCTCTGCCTCAGCCTACCCCCACCCTCGATCCCTCTCTCTGCCTACCCCCACGCTTTCCCTGTGTCTCTCTGCCCACGCCCATCCTCCATCCCTCTGCCTCCCAGCCTACCCCCACCCTACATCCATTGTTCTCTCTGCCTACCCTCCACCCTCCATCCTTCTGTCTCTCTGCCTACCCTCCACCCTCCATCCCTCTGTCTTTCTGCCTACCCTCCACCCTCCATCCTTCTGTCTCTCTGCCTACCCTCCACCCTCCATCCCTCTGTCTTTCTGCCTACCCCCCACCCTCCATCCCTTTCTCTCTCTATCTACCCCCACCCTCCATCCCTCTGTCTCTCTATATACCCCCCACAGTCCATCCCTCTGTCTCTCTGCCTACCCCCACCCTCCATCCCTCTGTCTCTCTGCCCACCCCCCACCCTACATCCCTCTGTCTCTCTGTCCACCCCCACCCTCCATCCCTCTGTCTCTCTGCCTACCCCCACCCTCCATCCCTCTGTCTCTCTGCCTACCCCCCATCCTCCATCCCTCTGTCTCTCTGTTCACCCCCACCCTCCATCCCTCTGTCTCTCTGTCTCTCTGCCTACCCCCCATCCTCCATCCCTCTGTCTCTCTGCTTCACTCCACCCTCCATCCTCTGTCTTCTCGTCACCTCCCTACCCTACATCCCTCATATTCTCTGCTCACTCTCACCTCTCCATCTCCTCTGTCTCTCTGCCTACCCCCACCCTACATCCCCTGTCTCTCTATCCACCCCCACCCTCCATCCCTCTCTCTGTCTGTCCACCCCCACCCTCCATCCCTCTGTCTCTCTGCCTACCCCACACCCTCCATCCCTCTGTCTCTCTGCCTACCCTCACCCTCCATCCATCCTCTGTCTCTCTGCCTACCCAACCCTCCATCCCTCTGTCTCTTCTATCTACCCCCCACCCTACATCCCTCTGTCTCTCTATCCACCCCCACCTTCCATCCCTCTGTCTCTCTATCTACCCCCATCCTACATCCCTCTGTCTCTCTATCCACCCCCCACACCTCCATCCCCTCTGTCTCTCTATCTACCCCACCCTACATCCCTCTGTCTCTCTATCTACCCCACCCTCCATCCCTCTGTCTCTCTATCCACCCCCACCCTCCATCCCTCTGTCTCTCTGTCCACCCCCACCTCCATCCCTCTGTCTCTCTGCCTACTCCCCACCCTCCATCCCTCTGTCTCTCTGCCTACCCTCCACCCCTCCATCCTTCTGTCTCTCTGCCTACCCCCTCCACCCTCCATCCTCTGTCTTTCTGCCTACCCTCCACCCTCCATCCTTCTGTCTCTCTGCCTACCCTCCACCCCTCCATCCCTCTGTCTTTCTGCCTACCCCCCACCCTCCATCCCTTTGTCTCTCTATCTACCCCCACCCTCCATCCCTCTGTCTCTCTATATACCCCACAGTCCATCCCTCTGTCTCTCTGCCTACCCCCACCCTCCATCCTCTGTCTCTCTGCCCACCCCCCACCCTACATCCCTCTGTCTCTCTGCCTACCCCCACCCTCCATCCCTCTGTCTCTCTGCCTACCCCCACCCTACATCCTCTGTCTCTCTATCTACCCCCACCCTCCATCCCTCTGTCTCTCTGCCTACCCCACCCTCCATCCTCTGTCTCCTCTATCCACCACCACCCTCCATCCCTCTGTCTCTCTGCCTACCCCCACTCCTCCATCCCTCTGTCTCTCTGCCTACCCCCACCCTCCATCCCTCTGTCTCTCTATCCACCCCCACCCTCCATCCCTCTGTCTCTATCCACCCCCACCCTCCATCCCTCTGTCTCTCTATCCACCCCCACCCTCCATCCCTCTGTCTCTCTGCCTACCCCCACCCTCCATCCCTCTGTCTCTCTGCCTACCCCCACCCTCCATCCCTCTGTCTCTCTATCCACCCCCACCCTCCATCCCTCTGTCTCTGCCTACCCCACACCCTCCATCCCTCTGTCTCTCTGCCTACTCCCCACCCTCCATCCCTCTGTCTCTCTGTCCACCCCCACCCTCCATCCCTCTGTCTCTCTGCCTACCCTCACCCTCCATCCCTCTGTCTCTCTGCCTACCCAACCCTCCATCCTCTGTCTCTCTATCTACCCCCACCCTACACCTTATCCACCCCCACCCTCCATCCCTCTGTCTCTCTCTATCTACCCCCATCCTACATCCCTCTGTCTCTCTATCCACCCCCACCCTCCATCCCTCTGTCTCTCCTATCTACCCCCCTATCTACCCCCACCCTCCATCCTCTGTCTCTCTATCCACCCCCACCCTCCATCCCTCTGTCTCTCTATCCACCCCCACCCTCCATCCCTCTGTCTCTCTGTCCACCCCCACCCTCCATCCCTCTGTCTCTCTGCCTACCCCCACCCTCCATCCCTCTGTCTCTCTGCCTACCCCACCCTCGATCCCTCTCTGTCTCTCTGCCTACCCCCACCCTACATCCCTCTATCCCCCACCCTCCATCCCTCTGTCTCTCTGCCTACCCCCCACCCTCGATCCCTCTGTCTCTCTATCTACCCCCACCCTCGATCCCTCTGTCTCTCTGCCTACCCCCCACCCTACATCCCTCTGTCTCTCTGACTACCCCCACCCTCGATCCCTCTGTCTCTCTGCCTACCCCCACCCTCGATCCCTCTGTCTCTCTGCCTACCCCCACCCTCGATCCCTCTGTCTCTCTGCCTACCCCCACCCTCGATCCTCTGTCTCTCTGCCTACCCCACCCTCGATCCCTCTGTCTCTCTGCCTACCCCCACCTCGATCCCTCTGTCTCTCTATCTACCCCCACCCTCGATCCCTCTGTCTCTCTGCCCCCCCCACCCTACATCCCTCTGTCTCTCTGACTACCCCCACCCTCGATCCTCTGTCTCTCTGACTACCCCAACCTCGATCCCTCTGTCACTCTGCCTACCCCCACCCTACATCCCTCTGTCCCCCACCCTCCATCCCTCTGTCTCTCTGCCTACCCCCACCCTCGATCCCTCTGTCCCCCACCCTCCATCCTGCTGTCTCTCTGCCTACCCCCACCCTCGATCCCTCTGTCTCTCTGCCTACCCCCCACCCTTCATCCCTCTGTCCCCCACCCTCCATCCTGCTGTCTCTCTGCCTACCCCCACCCTCGATCCCTCTGTCTCTCTATCTACCCCACCCTCGATCCCTCTGTCCCCCACCCTTCATCCCTCTGTATCTCAATATACCCCCCACCCTTCACCCCTCTGTCTCTCTATCTACCCCCACCTTACATCCCTCTATCTCTCTGCCTACCCCCCACCCTCATCCCTCTGTCTCTCTGCCTACCCCCCACCCTACACCCTCGATCCCATCTCTGTCTCTCTGCCTACCCCCCACCCTCCATCCCTCTGTCTCTCTGCCTACCCCCCACCCTCGATCCCTCTGTCTCTCTGCCTACCCCCCACCCTACATCCCTCTGTCTCTCTGACTACCCCCACCCTCGATCCCTCTGTCTCTCTGACTACCCCCACCCTCGATCCCTCTGTCTCTCTGCCTACCCCCACCCTACATCCCTCTGTCCCCCACCCTCCATCCCTCTGTCTCTCTGCCTACCCCCCACCCTACATCCCTCTGTCCCCCACCCTTCATCCCTCTGTCTCTCAATATACCCCCCACCCTACATCCCTCTGTCTCTCTGCTTACCCCCCACCCTTCATCCCTCTGCCTCAGCCTTCCCCCACCCTACATCCCTCTGTCTCTCTATCTACCCCCACCCTCGATCCCTCTGTCTCTCTGCCTACCCCCACCCTACATCCCTCTGTCTCTCTGCCTACCCCACCCCCTTCATCCCTCTGCCTCAGCCTTCCCCCACCCTCCATTCCTCTGCCTCAGCCTACCCCCACCCTTCATCCCTCTGCCTCAGCCTACCCCCTACCCTTCATCCTCTGCCTCAGCCTACCCCCCACCCTACATCCCTCTGTCTCTCTGCCTACCCCACCCTCCATCCCTCTGCCTCAGCCTACCCCCACCCTACATCCCTCTACCTCAGCCTTCCCCCACCCTTCATCAATCTGCCTCAGCCTTCCCCCACCCTCCATTCCTCTGCCTCAGCCTACCCCCACCCTACATCCTCTACCTCAGCCTTTCCCCCACCCTCCATTCCTCTGCCTCAGCCTACCCCCACTCTTCATCCCTCTGCCTCAGCCTTCCCCCACCCTACATCCCTCTGCCTCAGCCTTCCCCCCACCCTTCATCCAGCCTGCCTCAGCCTACCCCCACCCTACATCCCTCTGCCTCAGCCTTCCCCCACCCTCCATTCCTCTGCCTTAGCCTACCCCCACCCTACATCCCTCTACCTCAGCCTTTCCCCACCATCAATTCCTCTGCCTCAGCCTACCCCCACCCTCGATTCCTCTCTCTGCCTACCCCCACGCTTTCCCTGTCTCTCTGCCCACGCCCATCCTCCATCCCTCTGCCTCCCAGCCTACCCCCACCCTACATCCATTGTTCTCTCTGCTTACCCTCCACCCTCCATCCTTCTGTCTCTCTGCCTACCCTCCACCCTCCATCCCTCTGTCTTTCTGCCTACCCTCCACCCTCCATCCTTCTGTCTCTCTGCCTACCTTCCACCCTCCATCCCTCTGTCTTTCTGCCTACCATCCACCCTCCATCCTTCTGTCTCTCTGCCTACCCTCCACCCTCCATCCCTCTGTCTTTCTGCCTACCCCCCACCCTCCATCCCTTTGTCTCTCTATCTACCCCCACCCTCCATCCCTCTGTCTCTCTATATACCCCCCACAGTCCATCCTCTGTCTCTCTGCCTACCCCCATCCTCCATCCCTCTGTCCTCTGCCTACCCCCACCCTCCATCCTCTGTCTCTCTGTCTCTGCCTACCCCCACCCTCCATCCCTCTGTCTCTCTGCCTACCCCAGCCTCCATCCCTCTGTCTCTCTATCCACCCCCCACCCTCCATCCCTCTGTCTCTCTGCCTACCCTCCACCCCTCCATCCCTCTGTCTCTCTGCCTACCCCCACCCTCCATCCCTCTGTCTCTCTGCCTACCCTCCACCCTCCATCCCTCTGTCTCTCTGCCTCCTCCCCCCACCCTACATCCCTCTGTCTCTCTGCCTACCCCCACCCTACATCCCTCTGTCTCTCTGCTCTACCCCCACCCCTCCATCCCTCTGTCTCTCTGTCCACCCCCATCCTCCATCCCTCTGTCTCTCTGCCTACCCCCACCCTCCATCCCTCTGTCTCTCTGCCCACCCCCACCCTACATCCCTCTGTCTCTCTGCCTACCCCCACCCTCCATCCCTCTGTCTCTCTGCCTACCCCCACCCTACATCCCTCTGTCTCTCTATCCACCCCCACCCTCCATCCCTCTGTCTCTCTGCCTACCCTCCACCCTCCATCCCTCTGTCTCTGTCTATCTACCCCCCACCCTCCATCCCTCTGTCTCTCTATCCACCCCCACCCTCCATCCCTCTGTCTCTCTATCCACCCCCACCCTACATCCCTCTGTCTCTCTATCCACCCCCACCCTCCATCCCTCTGTCTCTCTATCCACCCCCACCCTCCATCCCTCTGTCTCTCTATCCACCCCCCCACCCTCCATCCCTCTGTCTCTCTGTCCACCCCCACCCTCCATCCCTCTGTCTCTCTGCCTACCCTCACCCTCCATCCCTCTGTCTCTCTGTCTACCCCACCCTCCATCCCTCTGTCTCTCTGTCTACCCCACCCTCCATCCCTCTGTCTCTCTGCCTACCCCCACCCTCCATCCCTCTGTCTCTCTATCCACCCCCACCCTCCATCCCTCTGTCTCTCTGCCCACCCCCACCCTCCATCCCTCTGTCTCTCTGCCTACCCCCACCCTCCATCCCTCTGTCTCTCTGCCTACCCCCACCCTCCATCCCTCTGTCTCTCTGTCCACCCCCACCCTCCATCCCTCTGTCTCTCTGCCTACCCCCACCCTCCATCCCTCTGTCTCTCTGCCTACCCCCACCCTCCATCCCTCTGTCTCTCTGTCTACCCCACCCTCCATCCCTCTGTCTCTCTGTCTACCCCACCCTCCATCCCTCTGTCTCTCTGCCTACCCCCACCCTCCATCCCTCTGTCTCTCTATCCACCCCCACCCTCCATCCCTCTGTCTCTCTGCCTACCCCCACCCTCCATCCCTCTGTCTCTCTGCCTACCCTCACCCTCCATCCCTCTGTCTCTCTGCCTACCCAACCCTCCATCCCTCTGTCTCTCTATCTACCCCCCACCCTACATCCCTCTGTCTCTCTATCCACCCCCACCCTCCATCCCTCTGTCTCTCTATCTACCCCCCCATCCTCCATCCCTCTGTCTCTCTATCCACCCCCACCCTCCATCCCTCTGTCTCTCTATCTACCCCCACCCTACATCCCTCTGTCTCTCTATCTACCCCCCACCCTCCATCCCTCTGTCTCTCTATCTACCCCCACCCTCCATCCCTCTGTCTCTCTATCCACCCCCACCCTCCATCCCTCTGTCTCTCTATCCACCCCCACCCTCCATCCCTCTGTCTCTCTGCCTACCCCCACCCTCCATCCCTCTGTCTCTCTGCCTACCCCACCCTCGATCCCTCTGTCTCTCTGCCTACCCCCCACCCTACATCCCTCTGTCCCCCACCCTCGATCCCTCTGTCTCTGCCTACCCCCACCCTCCATCCCTCTGTCTCTCTGCCTACCCCCACCCTCCATCCCTCTGTCTCTCTGCCTACCCCACCCTCGATCCCTCTGTCTCTCTGCCTACCCCCCACCCTACATCCCTCTGTCCCCCACCCTCGATCCCTCTGTCTCTCTGCCTACCCCCATCCTACATCCCTCTGTCCCCCATCCCTCTGTCTCTCTGCCTACCCCCACCCTCCATCCCTCTGTCTCTCTGCCTACCCCACCCTCGATCCCTCTGTCTCTCTGCCTACCCCCACCCTACATCCCTCTGTCCCCCACACTCGATCCCTCTGTCTCTCTATCTACCCCATCCTACATCCCTCTGTCTCTCTATCCACCCCCACCCTCCATCCCTCTGTCTCTCTATCTACCCCCACCCTACATCCCTCTGTCTCTCTATCCACCCCCACCCTCCATCCCTCTGTCTCTCTATCTACCCCCACCCTCCATCCCTCTGTCTCTCTATCCACCCCCACCCTCCATCCCTCTGTCTCTCTATCCACCCCCACCCCTCCATCCCTCTGTCTCTCTGCCTACCCCCACCCTCCATCCCTCTGTCTCTCTGCCTACCCCACCCTCGATCCCTCTGTCTCTCTGCCTACACCCCACCCTACATCCTCTGTCCCCCACCCTACATCCCTCTGTCTCTCTATCTACCCCCACCCTCCATCCCTCTGTCTCTCTGCCTACCCTCACCCCTCCATCCTCTGTCTCTCTGCCTACCCAACCCTCCATCCCTCTGTCTCTCTATCTACCCCCCACCCTACATCCCTCTGTCTCTCTATCCACCCCCACCCTCCATCCTCTGTCTCTCTATCTACCCCCCATCCTACATCCCTCTGTCTCTCTATCCACCCCCACCCTCCATCCCTCTGTCTCTCTATCTACCCCCCACCCTACATCCCTCTGTCTCTCTATCTACCCCCCACCCTCCATCCCTCTGTCTCTCTATCTACCCCCACCCTCCATCCTCTGTCTCTCTATCCACCCCCACCCTCCATCCCTCTGTCTCTCTATCCACCCCCACCCTCCATCCCTCTGTCTCTCTGCCTACCCCCACCCTCCATCCCTCTGTCTCTCTGCCTACCCCACCCTCGATCCCTCTGTCTCTCTGCCTACCCCCCACCCTACATCCCTCTGTCCCCCACCCTCGATCCCTCTGTCTCTCTGCCTACCCCCACCCTCCATCCCTCTGTCTCTCTGCCACCCCCACCCTCCATCCCTCTGTCTCTCTATCACCCCACCCTCGATCCCTCTGTCTCTCTGCCTACCCCCCCACCCTACATCCCTCTGTCCCCCACCCTCGATCCCTCTGTCTCTCTGCCTACCCCCCATCCTACATCCCTCTGTCCCCCACCCTCGATCCCTCTGTCTCTCTGCCTACCCCCACCCTCCATCCCTCTGTCTCTATGCCACCCCACCCTCGATCCTCTGTCTCTCTGCCTACCCCCACCCTACATCCCTCTGTCCCCCACCCTCGATCCCTCTGTCTCTCTATCTACCCCCCATCCTACATCCCTCTGTCTCTCTATCCACCCCCACCCTCCATCCCTCTGTCTCTCTATCTACCCCCCCACCCTACATCCCTCTGTCTCTATCTACCCCCCACCCTCCATCCCTCTGTCTCTCTATCTACCCCCACCCTCCATCCCTCTGTCTCTCTATCCACCCCCACCCTCCATCCCTCTGTCTCTCTATCCACCCCCCACCCTCCATCCTCTGTCTCTCTGCCTACCCCCACCCTCCATCCCTCTGTCTCTCTGCCTACCCCACCCTCGATCCCTCTGTCTCTCTGCCTACCCCCCACCCTACATCCCTCTGTCCCCCACCCTACATCCATCTGTCTCTCTATCTACCCCCCACCCTCCATCCCTCTGTCTCTCTGCCTACCCTCACCCCTCCATCCCTCTGTCTCTCTGCCTACCCAACCTCCATCCCTCTGTCTCTCTATCTACCCCCCACCCTACATCCCTCTGTCTCTATCCACCCCCACCCTCCATCCCTCTGTCTCTCTATCTACCCCCCATCCTACATCTATCCACCCCCACCCTCCATCCCTCTGTCTCTCTATCTACCCCCCACCCTCCATCCCTCTGTCTCTCTATCTACCCCCACCCTCCATCCCTCTGTCTCTCTATCCACCCCCACCCTCCATCCCTCTGTCTCTCTATCCACCCCACCCTCCATCCCTCTGTCTCTCTATCCTACCCCCACCCTCCATCCCTCTGTCTCTCTGCCTACCCCCACCCTCCATCCCTCTGTCTCTCTGCCCCCCACCCTCGATCCCTCTGTCTCTCTGCCTACCCCCCACCCTACATCCCTCTGTCCCCCACCCTCGATCCCTCTGTCTCTCTGCCTACCCCCACCCTCCATCCCTCTGTCTCTCTGCCTACCCCACCCTCGATCCCTCTGTCTCTCTGCCTACCCCCCACCCTACATCCCTCTGTCCCCCACCCTCGATCTCTGTCTCTCTGCCTACCCCCCACCCTACATCCCTCTGTCCCCCACCCTCGATCCCTCTGTCTCTCTGCCTACCCCCACCCTCCATCCCTCTGTCTCTCTGCCTACCCCACCCTCGATCCCTCTGTCTCTCTATCTACCCCCACCCTCCATCCCTCTGTCCCCCACCCTCGATCCCTCTGTCTCTCTATCCACCCCCATCCTCCATCCCTCTGTCTCTCTGCCACCCCCACCCTCCATCCCTCTGTCTCTCTATCTACCCCCCACCCTACATCCCTCTGTCTCTCTATCTACCCCCCACCCTCCATCCCTCTGTCTCTCTATCTACCCCCACCCTCCATCCCTCTGTCTCTCTATCCACCCCCACCCTCCATCCCTCTGTCTCTCTGCCTACCCCCACCCTCCATCCCTCTGTCTCCTCCCTACCCCCACCCTCCATCCCTCTGTCTCTCTGACTACCCCAACCTCGATCCCTCTGTCTCTCTGCCTACCCCCCACCCTACATCCCTCTGTCCCCCACCCTCCATCCCTGTCTCTCTGCCTACCCCCACCCTCGATCCCTCTGTCTCTCTATCTACCCCACCCTACGATCCCTCTGTCTCTCTGACTACCCCCCACCCTCGATCCATCTGTCTCTCTGTCCCCCAACCTCCATCCCTCTGTCTCTCTGCCTACACCCCACCCTCGATCCCTCTGTCTCTCTATCTACCCCCACCCTCGATCCCTCTGTCCCCCACCCTTCATCCCTCTGTATCTCAATATCTACCCCCACCCTCGATCCTCTGTCTCTCTGCCTACCCCCACCACATCCTTCATCTCTCTGCCTACCCCCACCCTACATCCCTCTGTCTCTCTGCCTACCCCCACCCTCGATCCCTCTGTCTCTCTATCTACCCCCACCCTCTGACCTCTGTCCCCCACCCTTCATCCCTCTGTCTCTCTATACCCCCCACCCTCCATCCCTCTGTCTCTCATTCTCTCTGCCTACCCCCACCCTCGATCCCTCTGTCTCTCTGCCTACCCCCACCTCGATCCCTCTGTCTCTCTGCCTACCCCCACCCTACATCCTCTGTCTCTCTGACTACCCCCACCCTCGATCCCTCTGTCTCTCTGACTACCCCCACCCTCGATCCCTCTGTCTCTCTGCATACCCCCCACCCTCGATCCCTCTGTCTCTCTGCCTACCCCCACCCTACATCCCTCTGTCTCTCTGCCTACCCCCCACCCTACATCCCTCTGTCTCTCTGACTACCCCCACCCTCGATCCCTCTGTCTCTCTGCCTACCCCCCACCCTCGATCCCTCTGTCTCTCTGCCTACCCCCCACCCTACATCCCTCTGTCTCTCTGCCTACCCCCCCCTTCATCCCTCTGTCTCTCTGCCTACCCCCACCCTCGATCCTCTGTCTCTGCCTACCCCCCACCCTCGATCCCTCTGTCTCTCGGCCTACCCCCCACCCTTCATCCCTCTGTCTTTCTGCCTACCCCCCACCCTCGATCCTCTGTCTCTCTGCCTACCTCCCACCCTACATCCCTCTGTCTCTCTGCCTACCCCCCCACCCTACATCCCACTGTCCCCCACCCTTCATCCCTCTGTCTCTCTGTCTCTCTGCCTATCCCCACCCCTCCATCCCTCTGTCTCTCTGCCTACCCCACCCTACATCCCTCTGTCTCTCTGCCTACCCCACCCTACATCCCTCTGTTTCTCTGCCTACCCCCCCACCCTACATCCCTCTGTCCCCCACCCTTCCTTCCCTCTGTCTCTCAATATACCCCCCACCCTCCCACCCTCTGTCTCTCTGCCTACCCCCCACCCTCCATCACTCTGTCTCTTTATCTACCCCCCATCCTCCATCCCTCTGTCTCTCATTCTCTCTGCCTACCCCCACCCTCGATCCTCTGTCTCTCTGCCTACCCCCACCCTACATCCCACTGTCCCCCACCCTCCATCCCTCTGTCTCTGTCTCTCTGCCCCACCCCCACCCCTCGATCCCTCTGCCTCTGCCTACCCCCACCCTACATTCCACTGTCCCCCACCTCCATCCCCCCTCTCTGTCTCTCCATCTTCTGCCTACCCCCACCTCGATCCCTCTGTCTTCTGCTCACCCCCACCCTTCATCCCTCTGTCTCTCTGCCTACCTCCCCCACCCTACATCCCTCTGTCTCTCTGCCTACCCCCCACCTCGATCCTCTGTCTCTCTGCCTACCCCCCACCCTACATCCCTCTGTCTCTCTGCCTACCCCCCACCCTCGATCCCTCTGTCTCTCTGTAGCCTACCCCCCACCCTGATATCCCTCTGGCTCTCTGCCTACTCCCCCACCTCGATCCATCTGTCTCTGCCTACCCCAACCCTCCATCCCTCTGTCTCTCTGCCTACCCCCCACCCCTCGATCTCTCTGTCTCTCTGTCTACCCCCCACCCTACATCCCTCTGTCTCTCTGCCTACCCCCACCCTACATCCCACTGTCCCCCACCCTTCATCCCTCTGTCTCTCTGTCTCTCTGCCTATCCCCACCCTCCATCCCTCTGTCTCTCTGCCTACCCCCACCCTTCATCCCTCTGTCTCTCTGTCTCTCTGCCTATCCCCACCCTCCATCCCTCTGTCTCTCTGCCTACCCCCCACCCTACATCCCTCTGTCTCTCTGCCTACCCCCCACCCTACATCCCTCTGTCTCTCTGCCTACCCCCCACCCTACATCCCTCTGTCCCCCACCCTTCATCCCTCTGTCTCTCAATATACCCCCCACCCTCCACCCCTCTGTCTCTCTGCCTACCCCCACCCTTCATCCCTCTGTCTCTCTGCCTACTCCCCACCCTCGATCCCTCTGTCTCTCTGCCTACCCCCCACCTTACAACCTTCTATCTCTCTGCCTACCCCCCACCCTACATCCCTCTGTCTCTCTGCCTACCCCCCACCCTACATCCCTCTGTCTCTCTGCCTACCCCCCACCCTACATCCCTCTGTCTCTCTGCCTACCCCCCACCCTCCACCCCTCTGTCTCTCTGCCTACCCCCACCCTACATCCCTCTGTCTCTCTGCCTACCCCCACCCTCGATCCCTCTGTCTCTCTGCCTACCCCCACCCTACATCCCTCTGGCTCTCTGCCTACCCCCCACCCTCGATCCATCTGTCTCTCTGCCTACCCCCACCCTCCATCCCTCTGTCTCTCTGCCTACCCCCCACCCTACATCCCTCTGGCTCTCTGCCTACCCCCCACCCTCGATCCATCTGTCTCTCTGCCTACCCCCACCCTCCATCCCTCTGTCTCTCTGCCTACCCCCACCCTCGATCTCTCTGTCTCTCTGTCTACCCCCACCCTACATCCCTCTGTCTCTCTGCCTACCCCCACCCTACATCCCACTGTCCCCCACCCTTCATCCCTCTGTCTCTCTGTCTCTCTGCCTATCCCCACCCTCCATCCCTCTGTCTCTCTGCCTACCCCCACCCTTCATCCCTCTGTCTCTCTGTCTCTCTGCCTATCCCCACCCTCCATCCCTCTGTCTCTCTGCCTACCCCCCACCCTACATCCCTCTGTCTCTCTGCCTACCCCCCACCCTACATCCCTCTGTCTCTCTGCCTACCCCCACCCTACATCCCTCTGTCCCCCACCCTTCATCCCTCTGTCTCTCAATATACCCCCCACCCTCCACCCCTCTGTCTCTCTGCCTACCCCCACCCTTCATCCCTCTGTCTCTCTGCCTACCCCCCACCCTCGATCCCTCTGTCTCTCTGCCTACCCCCCACCTTACATCCCTCTATCTCTCTGCCTACCCCCCACCCTACATCCCTCTGTCTCTCTGCCTACCCCCCACCCTACATCCCTCTGTCTCTCTGCCTACCCCCACCCTACATCCCTCTGTCTCTCTGCCTACCCCCCACCCTCCACCCCTCTGTCTCTCTGCCTACCCCCCATCCTACATCCCTCTGTCTCTCTGCCTACCCCCACCCTCGATCCCTCTGTCTCTCTGCCTACCCCCCACCCTCGATCCCTCTGTCTATCTGCCTACCTCCCACCCTACATCCCTCTGTCTCTCTGCCTACCCCCACCCTCGATCCCTCTGTCTCTCTGTCTACCCCCCACCCTTCATCCCTCTGTCTTTCTGCCTACCCCCCACCCTCGATCCCTCTGTCTCTCTGCCTACCCCCACCCTACATCCCTCTGTCTCTCTGCCTACCCCCCACCCTACATCCCTCTGTCTCTCTGCCTACCCCCACCCTACATCCCACTGTCCCCCACCCTTCATCCCTCTGTCTCTCTGTCTCTCTGCCTATCCCCACCCTCCATCCCTCTGTCTCTCTGCCTACCCCCCACCCTACATCCCTCTGTCTCTCTGCCTACCCCCCACCCTACATCCCTCTGTCTCTCTGCCTACCCCCACCCTACATCCCTCTGTCCCCCACCCTTCATCCCTCTGTCTCTCAATATACCCCCACCCTCCACCCCTCTGTCTCTCTGCCTACCCCCACCCTTCATCACTCTGTCTCTCTATCTACCCCCCATCCTCCATCCCTCTGTCTCTCATTCTCTCTGCCTACCCCCACCCTCGATCCCTCTGTCTCTCTGCCTACCCCCACCCTACATCCCACTGTCCCCCACCCTCCATCCCTCTGTCTCTCTGTCTCTCTGCCTACCCCCACCCTCGATCCCTCTGTCTCTCTGCCTACCCCCCACCCTACATTCCACTGTCCCCCACCCTCCATCCCTCTGTCTCTCCGTCTCTCTGCCTACCCCCACCCTCGATCC
>NW_025751025.1:0-16766 GCF_021184085.1 Oncorhynchus gorbuscha
TCCATCATACATAATCACCAGTCTAGTTTCCTCCTATGAGGTAAGGTAGAGTCCTCCTGGCCAGATCCATCATACATACTGGCCAGTCTAGTTTCCTCCTATGAGGTGGGTGTATGAGTCCTCCTGGCCAGATCCATCATACATACTACCAGTGTTTCCTCCTATGAGGTAAGGTATGAGTCCTCCTGGCCAGATCCATCATACCATCATTCACACTGACCAGTCTAGTTTCCTCCTATGAGGTAAGATATGAGTCCTCCTGGCCAAATCCATCATACATACTGGCCAGTCTAGTTTCCTATGAGGTAAGGTATAGAGTCCTTCCTGGCCAGATCCATCATACTGACTGCAGTGTAGTTTCTCCTATGAGGTAAGGTATGAGTCCTCCTGGCCAGATCCATCATACATACTGACCAGTCTAGTTTCTCCTATGAGGTAAGGTATGAGTCCTCCTGGCCAGATCCATCATACCATCATACATACTGACCAGTGTAGTTTCCTCCTATGAGGCAAGGTATGAGTCCTCCTGGCCAGATCCATCATACATACTGGCCAGTCTAGTTTCCTGGTTATGAGGTAAGGTATGAGTCCTCCTGGCCAGATCCATCATACATACTGGCCAGTCTAGTTTCCTCCTGAGGTAAGGTATGAGTCATCCTGGCCAGATCCATCATACCATCATTCACCAGTCTAGTTTCCTCCTATGAGGTAAGATATGAGAGTCCTCCTGGCCAGATCCATCATACCATCATACATACTGACCAGTCTAGTTTCCTCCTATGAGGTAAGGTATGAGTCCTCTGGCCAGATCCATCATACATACTGACCAGTCTAGTTTCCTCCTATGAGGTAAGGTATGAGTCCTCCTGGCCAGATCCATCATACATACTGACCAGTGTAGTTTCCTCCTATGAGGTAAGGTATGAGTCCTCCTGGCCAGATCCATCATACATACTGACCAGTCTAGTTTCCTCCTATGAGGTAAGGTATGAGTCCTCCTGGCCAGATCCATCATACATAGCCTGACCAGTGTAGTTTCCTCCTATGAGGGTAGGTGAGTCCTCCTGGCCAGATCCATCATACATACTGACCAGTCTAGTTTCCTCCTATGAGGTAAGGTATGAGTCCTCCTGGCCAGATCCATCATACATACTGACCAGTCTAGTTTCCTCCTATGAGGTAAGGTATGAGTCCTCCTGGCCAGATCCATCATACCATCATTCATACAGATCAGTCTAGTTTCCTCCTATGAGGTAAGGTATGAGTCCTCCTGGCCAGATTCATCATATATACTCACCAGTGAAGTTTCCTCCTATGATGTAAGGTATGACTCCCCCTGGCCAGATCCTCTCAGCTCGGGAGGTTGCTGCTCTGGGAACACGATTCTTCACAACAACACTCCAGGCATTCTCTGTTTTCCCAAATCTTGCCGACTTCCCAGTATTCCCACTCTTTACGGCCTTCCCAGTCCTTCCAGCAGCTGTTTTCCCAGTCTGGGTCCTGGGACCGGAGGCTGATTCATGACTGGAGTTTATAGGCCTATAGTCTGGAGGAGGAGTGGAGAGGAGAGGGGGAGAGAGGAGAGGGAGAGGAGTCTAGGAGAGGATGAGATGAGATGAGTCCTCCTGGAGAGAGGAGACCCGGAAGGAGAGGATGAGGGAAGGAGAGGAGAGGAGATCCTCTCAGAGGGGGAGGAGAGGAGAGGAAGAGGAGAGGAGATGAGATGGAGAGGAGAGGAGAGGGAGAGGAGAGGAGAGGAGAGGAGAGGGGAGGAGATGAGATGAGATGAGTGGAGAGGAGAGGAGGAGGGGAGGGAGGGGAGGGAGGATGAGAGTGGGAGGAGGAGAGGAGAGGAGAGGAGAGAGGAGGGAGAGGAGAGGAGAGGAGAGGAGATGAGTGGAGAGGAGAGGAGAGGGAGAGGAGAGGAGAGGAGGGAGAGGAGAGGAGAGGGAGAGGAGAGGAGATGAGATGAGATGAGAGGAGAGGAGAGGAGAGGAGAGGGAGGAGAGGAGAGGGAGAGGAGAGGGAGAGGAGAGGAGAGGAGAGGAGAGGAGAGGAGAGGAGTGGAGAGGAGAGGAGAGGAGAGGAGAGGAGAGGAGAGGAGAGGAGAGGAGAGGAGAGGAGAGGAGAGGAGAGGAGAGGAGAGGAGAGGAGAGGAGAGGAGAGGAGAGGAGAGGAGAGGAGAGGAGAGGAGAGGAGAGGAGATATCAGAGTCAAGCTATCGGTTGTGTAAGGATTACAATAAATTCATATAAATTAATACTACAGCTGTGTAAAGACTATAATAATATAATATATATATTAATACTACATTTCTGTAAATAGTATAATATATTAATACTACAGCTGTGTAAATACTATAATAACATAATATACATTAATACTACAGCTTTGTAAAGACTATAATAATATAGTATATATTAATACTACAGCTGTGTAAAGTATTTAATAATACTATTTAATACTACAACTGTGTAAAGTATTTGATAATAGAATATGAATTAATACTACAGCTGTGTAAAGACTAATACTATAATATATATACTAATACTACATATGTGTAAAGACTATAATAATATAATATTTATTAATACTACATATGTGTAAAGACTACAACAATATAATATGTATTAATACTACAGCTGTGTGATGACTATAATAATATAATATTTATTAATACTACAGCTTTGTAAAGACTATAATATTATAGTATATATTAATACTATAGCTGTGTAAAGTATTTAATAATATAATACTAATTAATTCTACAACTGTGTAAAGTATTTAATAATATAATATTTATTAATACTACATCTGTGTAAAGACTACACCAATATCATATTTATTAATACCACATCTGTGTAAAGACTATAATAATCTAATATATATATACTAATACTACATCTGTGTAAAAACTATAACAATATAATATTTACTAATACCACATCTGTGTAAAAACTATAATTATATATTTATTAATACTACATCTGCGTAAAGACTATAACATAATAATATGTATTAATACTACATCTGTGTAAAAACTATAACAATATAATATTTATTAATACTACATCTGTGTAAAAACTATAACAATATAATATTTATTAATACTACATCTGTGTAAAGTATTTAATAATACAATATTTATTAATACTACATGAAAAGACTGTAATTATATAATATTTATTAATACTACATCTGTGTAAAGACTGTAATTATATAATGTTTATTAATACTACGTCCTTGTAAAACTATAATAATCTATATATATATATATACTAATACTACATCTGTAAAAACTATAACAATATAATATGTATTAATACTACATCTGTGTAAAAACTATAACAATATAATATTTATTAATACTACATCTGTGTAAAGTATTTAATAATATAATATTTATTAATACTACATCTGTGAAAAGACTGTAATTATATCATATTTATTAATACTACATCTGTGTAAAGACTGTAATTATATAATATTTATTAATACTACGTCCTTGTAAAGACTATAATAATCTAATATACATATATACTAATACTACATCTGTGTAAAGTATTTAATAATATAATATTTATTAATACTACATCTGTGAAAAGACTGTAATTATATAATATTTATTAATACTACATCTGTGAAAAGACTGTAATTATATAATATTTATTAATACCACATCTGTGTAAAGACTATAATAATCTAATATATATATACTAATACTACATCTGTGTAAAAACTATAACAATATAATATTTACTAATACCACATCTGTGTAAAAACTATAATTATATATTTATTAATACTACATCTGCGTAAAGACTATAACAATATAATATGTATTAATACTACATCTGTGTAAAAACTATAACAATATAATATTTATTAATAAATCTGTGTAAAAACTATAACAATATAATATTTATTAATACTACATCTGTGTAAAGTATTTAATAATACAATATTTATTAATACTACATCTGTGAAAAGACTGTAATTATATAATATTTATTAATACTACATCTGTGTAAAGACTGTAATTATATAATGTTTATTAATACTACGTCCTTGTAAAGACTATAATAATCTAATATATATATATACTAATACTACATCTGCGTAAAAACTATAACAATATAATATGTATTAATACTACATCTGTGTAAAAACTATAACAATATAATATTTATTAATACTACATCTGTGTAAAGTATTTAATAATATAATATTTATTAATACTACATCTGTGAAAAGACTGTAATTATATCATATTTATTAATACTACATCTGTGTAAAGACTGTAATTATATAATATTTATTAATACTACGTCCTTGTAAAGACTATAATAATCTAATATACATATATACTAATACTACATCTGTGTAAAGTATTTAATAATATAATATTTATTAATACTACATCTGTGAAAAGACTGTAATTATATCATATTTATTAATACTACATCTGTGAAAAGACTGTAATTATATAATATTTATTAATACTACGTCTGTGTAAAGACTATAATTATATATTTATTAATACTACATCTGTGTAAAGACTATAATTATATATTTATTAATACTACATCTGTGTAAAGACTATAATTATATATTTATTAATACTACATCTGTGTAAAGACTATAATTATATATTTATTAATACTACATCTGTGTAAAGACTATAATTATATATTTATTAATACTACATCTGTGAAAAGACTATAATTATATATTTATTAATACTACATCTGTGTAAAGACTGTAATTATATGTTTATTAATACTACATCTGTGAAAAAGACTATAATTATATATTTATTAATACTACATCTGTGTAAAGACTGTAATTATATGTTTATTAATACTACATCTGTGAAAAAGACTATAATTATATATTTATTAATACTACATCTGTGTAAAGACTGTAATTATATGTTTATTAATACTACATCTGTGAAAAAGACTATAATTATATATTTATTAATACTACATCTGTGTAAAGACTGTAATTATATGTTTATTAATACTACATCTGTGTAAACACGTTTTTCTCCTATATCAATCTGTACAAAATACCCCATAATGACAAAGCAAAAGTTTCTATGAAATGTTTGCAAAAAAAGATTATTCAACCCCGGATTTATGACATTTACATCAGTATTCAGACCTTTTACTCAGTAGCACGTTTGGAGGCGATAACAGCCTTGAGTCTTCTTGGGTACCACGCTACTAGCTTGGCACACCTGTATTTGGGGAGTTTCTCCCATTCTTCTCTGCAGATCCTCTCAAGCTCTGTGAGGTTGAATGGGCATCGTCGCTGCACAGCTATTTTCAGGTCTCTCCTGTGATATTCGATCGGGTTCAAGTCCGGGCTCTGGCTGGGCCACTCAAGGACATTCAGAGACTTGTCCCGAAGCCACTCCTACCTTGTCTTGGCTGTGTGCATAGGGTTGTTGTCCTGTTGGAAGGTGAACCTTTTCCGCAGTTTGAGGTCCTGAGCACTCTTGAGCAGGTTTTCATCAAGGACATTCAGAGACTTGTCCCTAAGCCACTGCTACGTTGTCTCTGTACTTTGTTATCCTTGACGTTGTAGCATGTCAAGTCTCTTGTCTGTGACTAGTAGATTTTAATCTACTAATAACCTATTCATTTATGGTGGACAAAATCCACAATTTCATTGTTGTGTAGTGTAAACTATTTTTGTTTTGCTGGTGTAAAGATCGCGGGTCTCCCACGACTCGGTAAAAAGAAAATTGCGCTATTTGCACTCCTTTAGTTGAAGTTTACTAAAGGAACCCTCTCTCTGGCTGGCCTGGGTTCTGTCCTCAGATTTCCCTCTGCAGAGTGTCTGGTCCAGGCTGCTCCTCTTCCCTCTGCAGAGTGTCTGGTCCAGGCTGCTCCTCTTCCCTCTGCAGAGTGTCTGGTCCAGGCTGCTCCTCTTCCCTCTGCAGAGTGTCTGGTCCAGGCTGCTCCTCTTCCCTCTGCAGAGTGTCTGGTCCAGGCTGCTCCTCTTCCCTCTGCAGAGTGTCTGGTCCAGGCTGCTCCTCTTCCTCTGCAGAGTGTCTGGTCCAGGCTGCTCCTCTTCCCTCTGCAGAGTGTCTGGTCCAGGCTCCTCTTCCCTCTGCAGAGTGTCTGGTCCAGGCCTCCTCTTCCTCTGCAGAGTGTCTGGTCCAGGCTGCTCCTCTTCCCCCTGCAGAGTGTCTGGTCCAGGCTGCTCCTCTTCCCTCTGCAGAGTGTCTGGTCCAGGCTGCTCCTCTTCCCTCTGCAGAGTGTCTGGTCCAACCTGCTCCTCTTCCCTCTGCAGAGTGTCTGGTGCTGCTCCTCTTCCCCTCTGCAGAGTGTCTGGTCCAGGCTGCTCCTCTTCCCTCTGCAGAGTGTCTGGTCCAGGTGCTCCTCTTCCCTCTGCAGAGTGTCTGGTCCAGGCTGCTCCTCTCTGCAGAGTGTCTGGTCCAGGCTGCTCCTCTTCCCTCTGCAGAGTGTCTGGTCCAAGCTGCTCCTCTTCCCTCTGCAGAGTGTCTGGTCCAGGCTGCTCCCTCTCTGCAGAGTGTCTGGTCCAGGCTGCTCCTCTTCCCTCTGCAGAGTGTCTGGTCCAGGCTGCTCCTCTTCCCCCTGCAGAGTGTCTGCAGCTGCTCCTCTTCCTCTGCAGTGTCTGGTCCAGGGCTCCTCTTCCCCCTGCAGAGTGTCTGGTCCAGGCTGCTCCTCTTCCCTCTGCAGAGTGTCTGGTCCAGGCTGCTCCTCTTCCCTCTGCAGAGTGTCTGGTCCAGGCTGCTCCTCTTCCCTCTGCAGAGTGTCTGGTCCAGGCTGCTCCTCTTCCCTCTGCAGAGTGTCTGGTCCAACCTGCTCCTCTTCCCTCTGCAGAGTGTCTGGTCCAGGCTGCTCCTCTTCCCTCTGCAGAGTGTCTGGTCCAGGCTGCTCCTCTTCCCTCTGCAGAGTGTCTGGTCCAGGCTGCTCCTCTTCCCTCTGCAGAGTGTCTGGTCCAGGCTGCTCCTCTTCCCTCTGCAGAGTGTCTGGTCCAGGCTGCTCCTCTTCCCTCTGCAGAGTGTCTGGTCCAGGCTGCTCCTCTTCCCTCTGCAGAGTGTCTGGTCCAGGCTGCTCCTCTTCCCTCTGCAGAGTGTCTGGTCCAGGCTGCTCCTCTTCCCTCTGCAGAGTGTCTGGTCCAGGCTGCTCCTCTTCCCTCTGCAGAGTGTCTGGTCCAGGCTGCTCCTCTTCCCTCTGCAGAGTGTCTGGTCCCAGGCTGCTCCCTCTGCAGAGTGTCTGGAGGCTGCTCCTCTTCCCTCTGCAGAGTGTCTGGTCCAGGCTGCTCCTCTTCCCTCTGCAGAGTGTCTGGTCCAGGCTGCTCCTCTTCCCTCTGCAGAGTGTCTGGTCCAGGCTGCTCCCTCTCTGCAGAGTGTCTGGTCCAGGCTGCTCCTCTTCCCTCTGCAGAGTGTCTGGTCCAAGCTGCTCCTCTTCCCTCTGCAGAGTGTCTGGTCCAGGCTGCTCCTCTTCCCTCTGCAGAGTGTCTGGTCCAGGCTGCTCCTCTTCCCTCTGCAGAGTGTCTGGTCCAGGCTGCTCCTCTTCCCTCTGCAGAGTGTCTGGTCCAGGCTGCTCCTCTTCCCTCTGCAGAGTGTCTGTCCAGGCTGCTCTGCTCTTCCCTCTGCAGAGTGTCTGGTCCAGGCTGCTCCTCTTCCCTCTGCAGAGTGTCTGGTCCAGGCTGCTCCTCTTCCCCCTGCAGAGTGTCTGGTCCAGGCTGCTCCTCTTCCCTCTGCAGAGTGTCTGGTCCAGGCTGCTCCTCTTCCCTCTGCAGAGTGTCTGGTCCAGGCTCTCCTCTTCCCTCTGCAGAGTGTCTGGTCCAGGCTGCTCCTCTTCCCTCTGCAGAGTGTCTGGTCCAGGCTGCTCCTCTTCCCTCTGCAGAGTGTCTGGTCCAGGCTGCTCCCTCTGCAGAGTGTCTGGTCCAGGCTGCTCCTCTTCCCTCTGCAGAGTGTCTGGTCCAGGCTGCTCCCTCTCTGCAGAGTGTCTGGTCCAGGCTGCTCCCTCTCTGCAGAGTGTCTGGTCCAGGCTGCTCCTCTTCCCTCTGCAGAGTGTCTGGTCCAGGCTGCTCCTCTTCCCTCTGCAGAGTGTCTGGTCCAGGCTGCTCCTCTTCCCCCTGCAGAGTGTCTGGTCCAGGCTGCTCCTCTTCCCTCTGCAGAGTGTCTGGTCCAAGCTGCTCCTCTTCCCTCTGCAGAGTGTCTGGTCCAACCTGCTCCTCTTCCCTCCGCAGAGTGTCTGGTCCAGGCTGCTCCTCTTCCCTCCGCAGAGTGTCTGGTCCAGGCTGCTCCCTCTCTGCAGAGTGTCTGGTCCAGGCTGCTCCCTCTCTGCAGAGTGTCTGGTCCAGGCTGCTCCTCTTCCCTCTGCAGAGTGTCTGGTCCAGGCTGCTCTCTTCCCTCTGCAGAGTGTCTGGTCCAGGCTGCTCCTCTTCCCTCTGCAGAGTGTCTGGTCCAGGCTGCTCCTCTTCCCTCTGCAGAGTGTCTGGTCCAGGCTGCTCCTCTTCCCTCTGCAGAGTGTCTGGTCCAGGCTGCTCCCTATCCGCCTGGCTGTCAGCGGCAGCTCAACAATCCCCAACCGGTTCTCTCAATCGACCTCCACACCCAATCTACTCACACACTCACATGACTCATACATATCACTGTCCCTCTCTCCCCTTTCCTTGGCCTCAATTTCTTACATCTCTCAGAGAAAATTACAATTTTCAGTGGTATTTATTTACTGAACTCTGGAGACAACTAACATTGTCGCTGGGTGAGAACATCTGACAATGTGCTCTCCCATCCATGAAACATTTTGTCTGCGGGAACTCGCTCTTTTTCACTCCTTCCACTCGTCCAAGTGCCGATGTATTTGTGGCATGATGGGAACAGTACGAACTTGTGTCACTACCAAGGTCTAATGGTTTTAAATTACTGTTTTATATTGTCGGGAAACTCACTTGTAGAATTCGTTTGCGGTAGGTAGGTAGGTCTCTTAAAAAAGAGAAGTCGTGCAAGGTTATTAAACAGAGGAGCCTAGTTATTCTTCTTTTGTTGATATCAGGTAACGTGCAACCAAACCCTGATATGTCTCCAAACCCCCTGCAACCTAACCCTGGCCCTGATATGTCTCCAAAACCCCTGCAGCCTAACCCTGGATGTCTCCATCCCCTGCAACCTAACCCTGGCCCTGATATGTCTCCATACCCCCTGCAACCTAACCCTGATATGTCCCATACCCCCTGCAACCTAACCCTAACCCTGATATGTCTCCCCTGCAACCCTAACCTCCTGATATGTCTCCATACCCCTGCAACCTAACCCTGGCCCTGATATGTCTCCATACCCTGCAACCTAACCCTGGCCCTGATATGTCTCCATACCCCCTGCAACCTAACCCTGGCCCTGATATGTCTCCATACCCCCTGCAACCTAACCCTGGCCCTGATATGTCTCCATACCCCTGCAACCTAACCCTGGCCCTGATATGTCTCCATACCCCCTGCAACCCCTGATATGTCTCCAACCTGCAACCTAACCCTGGCCCTGAGATGTCTCCATACCCCCTGCAACCTAACCCTGGCCCTGATATGTCTCCAAACCCCCTGCAACCTAACCCAACCCTGAGATGTCTCCATACCCCCTGCAACCTGACCCTGATATGTCTCCATACCCCCTGCAACCTAACCCTGGCCCTGATATGTCTCCATACCCCCTGCAACCTAACCCTGGCCCTGATATGTCTCCATACCCCTGCAACCTAACCCTGATATGTCTCCAAACCCCTGCAACCTAACCCTGGCCCTGAGATGTCTCCATACCCCCTGCTGCAACTGGCCCTGATATGTCTCCATACCCCTGCAACCTAACCCTGATATGTCTCCATACCCCTGCAACCTAACCCTGGCCCTGATATGTCTCCATACCCCCTGCAACCTAACCCTGGCCCTGATATGTCTCCATACCCCCTGCAACCTAACCCCTGGCCCTGATATGTCTCCAAACTCCTGTAACCTAACCCTGATATGTCTCCAACCTGCAACCTAACCTGGCCCTGATATGTCTCCATACCCCCTGCAAATCCTAACCCTGGCCCTGATATGTCTCCATACCCCCCTGCAACCTAACCCTGGCCCTGATATGTCTCCATACCCCCTGCAACCTAACCCTGGCCCTGATATGTCTCCATACCCCCTGCAACCTAACCCTGGCCCTGATATGTCTCCATACCCCCTGCAACCTAACCCTGGCCCTGATGTGTCTCCATACCCCCTGCAACCCTAACCCTGGCCCTGATATGTCTCCATACCCCTGCAACCTGACCCTGATATGTCTCCAAACCCCCTGCAACCAAACCCTGGCCCTGATATGTCTCCATACCCCTGCAACCCTAACCCTGGCCCTGATATGTCTCCAAACCCCCTGCAAACCCCTAACCCTGGCCCTGATATGTCTCCATACCCCCTGCAACCCTAACCCTGATATGTCTCCAAACCCCCTGCAACCTAACCCCCCCTGGCCTGATATGTCTCCATACCCCCTGCAACCTAACCCTGGCCCTGATATGTCTCCATACCCCCTGCAACCTAACCCTGGCCTGATATGTCTCCATACCCCCTGCAACCTAACCCTGGCCCTGATATGTCTCCATACCCCCTGCAACCTAACCCTGGCTCCTGATATGTCTCCATACTCCCTGTAACCTAACCCTGGCCCTGATATGTCTCCATACCCCCCTGCAACCTAACCCTGGCCCTGATATGTCTCCATACCTACACACCTAACCCTGGCCCTGATATGTCTCCATACCCCTGCAACCTAACCCTGATATGTCTCCATACCCCCTGCAACCTAACCCTGGCTCCTGATATGTCTCCATACCTGCAACCTAACCCTGGCCCTGATATGTCTCCATACCCCCTGCAACCCTAACCTGGCCTGATATGTCTCCATACCCCCTGCAACCTAACCCTGGCCCTGATATGTCTCCATACCCCTGCAACCTAACCTGATATGTCTCCAAACCCCTGCAACTAACCTGGCCCTGAGATGTCTCCCCATACCCCCTGCAACCCTAACCTGGCCCTGATATGTCTCCATACCCTGCAAGCCTAACCCTGATATGTCTCCATACCCCCTGCAACCTAACCCTGGCTCCTGATATGTCTCCATACCCCTGCAACCTAACCCTGGCTCCTGATATGTCTCCATACCCCCTGCAACCTAACCCTGGCCCTGATATGTCTCCATACCCCCTGCAACCTAACCCTGATATGTCTCCATACCCCCTGCAACCCTAACCTGATATGTCTCCATACCCCCTGCAACCTAACCCTGATATGTCTCCATACCCCCTGCAACCCTAACCCTGGCCCTGATATGTCTCCATACCCCCTGCTGGCCTAACCCTGGCCCTGATATGTCTCCATACCCCCTGCAACCTAACCCTGGCCCTGATATGTCTCATACCCCTGCAACCTAACCCTGGCCCTGATATGTCTCCATACCCCCCTGCAACCTAACCCTGGCCCTGATATGTCTCCATACCCCTGCAACCTAACCCTGGCCCTGATATGTCTCCATACCCCCTGCAACCTAACCCCTGGCCCTGATATGTCTTCAAACTCCCTGTAACCTAACCCTGATATGTCTCCATACCCCCTGCAACCTAACCCTGGCCCTGATATGTCTCCATACCCCCTGCAACCTAACCCTGGCCCTGATGTGTCTCCATACCCCCTGCAACCCTAACCCTGGCCCTGATATGTCTCCATACCCCCTGCAACCTAACCATGGCCCTGATATGTCTCCATACCCCCCTGCAACCTAACCTGGCCCTGATGTCTCCATACCCCCCCTGCAACCACGACCCTGATATGTCTCCAAACCCCCTGCAACCAAACCCTGGCCCTGATGTGTCTCCATACCCCCTGCAACCCTAACCCTGGCCCTGATATGTCTCCAAACCCCCTGCAACCCTAACCTGGCCCTGATATGTCTCCATACCCCCTGCAACCTAACCCTGATATGTCTCAAACCCCCTGCAACCTAACCCTGGCCCTGATATGTCTCCATACCCCCTGAAACCTAACCCTGGCCCTGATATGTCTCCATACCCCCTGCAACCTAACCCTGGCCCTGATACTGTCTCCATACCCCCTGCAACCCTAACCTGGCCCTGATATGTCTCCATACCCCTGCAACCTAACCCTGGCCCTGATATGTCTCCATACTCCCTGTAACCTAACCCTGGCCCTGATATGTCTCCATACCCCCTGCAACCTAACCCTGGCCCTGATATGTCTCCATACCCCCTGCAACCTAACCTGGCCCTGATATGTCTCCATACCCCCTGCAACCTAACCCTGGCCCTGATGTGTCTCCATACTCCCTGTAACCTAACCCTGGCCCTGATATGTCTCTCCAAACTCCTGTAACCTAACCCTGATATGTCTCCATACCCCACAGCCTAACCCTGGCCCTGATATGTCTCCATACCCCCCTGCAACCTAACCCTGGCCCTGATATGTCTCCATACCCCCTGCAACCTAACCCTGGCCCTGATATGTCTCCATACCCCCTGCAACCTAACCCTGGCCCTGATATGTCTCCAAACTCCCTGTAACCTAACCCTGATATGTCTCCATACCCCCTGCAACCTAACCCTGGCCCTGATATGTCTCCATACCCCCTGCAACCTAACCCTGGCCCTGATATGTCTCCATACCCCCTGCAACCTGACCCTGGCCCTGATATGTCTCCAAACCCCCTGCAACCTAACCCTGGCCCTGATATGTCTCCATACCCCCTGCAACCTAACCCTGGCCCTGATATGTCTCCAAACCCCCTGCAACCTAACCCTGAGATGTCTCCATACCCCCTGCAACCTAACCCTGATATGTCTCCATACCCCCTGCAACCTAACCCTGGCCCTGATATGTCTCCAAACCCCCTGCAACCTGGACCTGATATGTCTCCAAACCCCCTGCAACCTAACCCTGATATGTCTCCATACCCCCTGCAACCTGACCCTGATATGTCTCCATGCCCCTGCAGCCTGACCCTGGCCCTGATATGTCTCCATACCCCTGCAACCTAACCCTGAGCCCTGATATGTCTCCATGCCCCCTGCAACCTAACCCTGGCCCTGATATGTCTCCATACCCCTGCAACCCTAACCCTGGCCCTGATATGTCTCCAAACCCCTGCAACCTAACCCTGAGATGTCTCCATACCCCCTGCAACCCTAACCCTGATATGTCTCCATACCCCCTGCAACCCTAACCCTGGCCCTGATATATCTCCAACCCCCTGCAACCTGGACCTGATATGTCTCCAAACCCCCTGCAACCTAACCCTGATATATCTCCATACCCCATGCAACCTGACCCTGATATGTCTCCATACCCCCTGCAACCTGACCCTGGCCGTGATATGTCTCCATACCCCCTGCAACCTAACCCTGATATGTCTCCAAACCCCCTGCAACCTAACCTGGCCCTGATATGTCTCCATACCCCCTGCAACCTAACCCTGATATGTCTCCAAACCCCCTGCAACCTAACCCTGGCCCTGATATGTCTCCAAACTCCCTGTAACCCTAACCCTGATATGTCTCCATACCCCTGCAACCTAACCCTGGCCCTGATATGTCTCCATACCCCCTGCAACCTAACCCTGGCCCTGATGTGTCTCCATACCCCCTGCAACCTGACCCTGGCCTGATATGTCTCCAAACCCCCTGCAACCCTAACCCTGGCCCTGATATGTCTCCATACCCCCTGCAACCTAACCCTGATATGTCTCCAAACCCCCTGCAACCTAACCCTGAGATGTCTCCATACCCCCTGCAACCTAACCCTGATGTGTCTCCATACCCCTGCAACCCCTAACCCTGGCCCTGATATGTCTCCAAACCCCCTGCAACCTGGACCCTGATATGTCTCCAAACCCCCTGCAACCTAACCTGATATGTCTCCATACCCCCTGCAACCTGACCTGATATGTCTCCATACCCCCTGCAACCTGACCCTGGCCGTGATATGTCTCCACCCCCTGCAACCTAACCCTGATATGTCTCCAAGCCCCCTGCAACCCTAACCCTGGCCCTGATATGTCTCCATACCCCCCTGCAACCCTAACCCTGACCCTGATATATGTCTCCAAACCCCCTGCAACCTAACCCTGGCCCTGATATGTCTCCAAACCCCCTGCAACCAACCCTGATATGTCTCCATACCCCCTGCAACCTAACCCTGATGTGTCTCCATACCCCCTGCAACCTAACCCCTGGCCCTGATATGTCTCCATGCCCCCTGCAACCTAACCCTGATGTGTCTCCATACCCCCTGCAACCTAACCCTGATATGTCTCCATACCCCCTGCAACCTAACCTGATATGTCTCCAAACCCCCTGCAACCTAACCCTGATATATCTCCATACCCCCTGCAGCCTGACCCTGGCCCTGATATGTCTCCCATACCCCCTGCAACCTGACCCTGGCCCTGATGTGTCTCCATACCCCCTGCAACCTAACCCTGGCCCTGATATGTCTCCATACTCCCTGCAACCTAACCCCCTGATATGTCTCCATACCCCCTGTACCCCAACCTGGCCCTGATATGTCTCCATACCCCCTGCAACCTAACCCTGGCCCTGATATGTCTTAAACCCCCTGCAACCTAACCCTGATATGTCTCCAAACCCCCTGCAACCTGCCCTGATAAGTGTCTCTATACTCCCTGCACCCCTAACCCTGATATGTCTTCATACCCTGCAACCTAACCCTGATATGTCTCCAAACCCCTGCAACCTAACCCTGGCCCTGATATGTCTCCATACCCCTGCAACCTGACCCTGATATATCTCCAAACCCCCTGCAACCTGACCCTAACCTGATATGTCTCCATACCCCCTGCAACCTAACCCTGGCCCTGATATGTCTCCCATACCCTGCAACCTGACCTGATATGTCTCCATACCCCCTGCAACCTAACCCTGATATATCTCCATACGCCCTGCAACCTAACCCTAACCCTGATATGTCTCATACCCCTGCAACCTAACCCTGATATGTCTCATACCCTACCCAACCTAACCCTGATATATCTCCATACCCCCTGCAACCCTAACCCTGGCCTGATATGTCTCCATACCCCCTGCAACTAACCCTGGCCCTGATATGTCTCCATACCCCCTGCAACCTAACCCTGGCCCTGATATGTCTCCCAAACCCCCTGCAACCTAACCCTGGCCCTGATATGTCTCCATACCCCTGCAACCTAACCCTGACCTGATATATTCCAAACCCCCTGCAACCTAACCCTGATATGTCTCAAACCCTGCAACCTAACCCTGATATGTCTCCATACCCCCTGCAACCTAACCCTGGCCCTGATATGTCTCCAAACCCCTGCAACCTAACCCTGGCCCTGATATGTCTCAAACCCCTGCAACCTGACCCTGATATGTCTCCATACCCCTGCAACCTAACCCTGATATGTCTCCATACCCCTGCAACCTAACCCTGGCCCTGATATGTCCCCATACCCCTGCAACCTAACCCTGATATGTCTCCATACCCCCTGCAACCTAACCCTGATATGTCTCCACACCCCTGCAACCTAACCCTGATATGTCTCCATACCCCTGCAACCTAACCCTGATATGTCTCCAAACCCCCTGCAACCTGACCCTGATATGTCTCCAAACCCCTGCAACATAACCCTGGCCCTGATATGTCTCCATACCCCCTGCAACCTGACCCCCTGATATGTCTCCTGTACCCCCTGTTCCCATACCCTAACCTGACCCTGATATGTCTCCATACCCCCTGCAACCTGACCCTGGCCCTGATATGTCTCCATACCCCCCTGCAACCTGATATGTCTCCTGACCCTGCAACCTAACCCTGGCCCTGATATGTCTCCATACCCCCTGCAACCTAACCTGACCCTGATGTGTCTCCATACCCCCTGCAACCTAACCCTGATATGTCTCCAAACCCCCTGCAACCTAACCCTGATATGTCTCCATACCCCCTGCAACCTAACCCTGGCCCTGATATGTCTCCATACCCCCTGCAACTAACCCTGCCCTGATATGTCTCCAAACCCCCTGCAACCTAACCCTGATATGTCTCCAAACCCCCTGCAACCTAACCCTGATATGTCTCATACCCCCAAACCCCCCTGCAACCTAACCCTGATATGTCTCCAAACCCCTGCAACCTAACCCTAACCCTGATATGTCTCCAAACCCCCTGCAACCTGACCCTAACCCTGATATATCTCCATACCCCCTGCAACCTGACCCTGATATGTCTCCATACCCCCTGCAACCTAACCCTGATATATCTCCATACCCCCTGCAAACTGATATGTCTCCATACCCCCTGCAGCCTAACCCTGGCTGATATGTCTCCATACCCCCTGCAACCCTAACCCTGGCCCTGATATGTCTCCAAACCTAACCCTGACCCTGATATGTCTCCAAACCCTGGCCCTGATATGTCTCCAACCCCCCTGCAACCCTGACCCTGGCCCTGATATGTCTCCATACCCCCTGCAACTAACCCTGGCAATGTCTCCATACCCTGCAACCTAACCCTGATATGTCTCCATACCCCCTGCAACCTGACCCTGATATGTCTCCATACCCCCCTGCAACCCTAACCCTGATATGTCTCCATACCCCCTGCAACCTAACCCTGATATGTCTCCACATACCCCCTGCAACCTAACCCTGGCCCTGATATGTCTCCATACCCCCTGCAACCTGACCCTG
>NW_025751026.1:0-16763 GCF_021184085.1 Oncorhynchus gorbuscha
CCTAACCAGTAACCAGTGTTCAGACAAACACACCCCTAACCAGTAACCAGTGTTCAGACAAACACACCCCTAACCAGTAACCAGTGTTCAGACAAACACACCCCTAACCAGTAACCAGTGTTCGGTGACAAACACACTTAACCAGTAACCAGTGTTCAGACAAACACACCCCTAAAGTAACCAGTGTTCAGACAAACACAGTAACCAGTAACCAGTGTTCAGACAAACACACCCCTAACCAGCAATCCAGTGTTCAGACAAACACACCCCCTAACCAGTAACCAGTGTTCAGACAAAAACACCCCTAACCAGTAACCAGTGTTCAGACAAACACACCCCTAACCAGTGTTCAGACAAACACAGTAACCAGTAAACTTTCAGTGTTCAGACAAACACACCCCTAACCAGTAACCAGTGTTCAGACAAACACACACTCCCTAACCAGTAACCAGTGTTCACCACCACAGTGTAAACACTCACCACTGGGCTTCAGCCCTGACAACTCTTCATGTCTCATAATTCATGGCCTGTTAACACCACATTTGAAAGGAACCACAATCACAAGCCTTTTGTTCCCCAGGGACCCTGCAGCTGAACACCACAGGAAGTGAGTCACTCATAAAATTATCCTCAGTAAATACCACACACACACACACACACACACACACACACACACACACACACACACACACACACACACACACACACACACACACACACACACACACACACACACACACACACACACACACACACACACACACACACACACAAGAACAAAGACTAGTCAAACAGTCCAACAAACAGAGTCAGTCTGTTCTGTGAGAACAATGGGTCTGGCTGGATACTGGTACTGTGCAGAATTGGGCCGCAAAGAGTTGCCTCAAAGAACATCAAACAGAGAGTTAACCCTGTCATTGTCTTATTTTAACCCTCTTCTGTTTACCAGAACATCAAACAGACAGTTAACCCTGTCATTGTCTTATTTTAACCCTCTTCTGTTTACCAGAACATCAAACAGACAGTTAACCCTGTCATTGTCTTATTTTTAACCCTCCTGTTTACCAGAACATCAAACAGACAGAGTTAACCCTGTCATTGTCTTATTTTAACCCTCTTCTGTTTACCAGAACATCAAACAGAGAGTTAACCCTGTCATTGTCTTATTTTTAACCCTCTTCTGTTTACCAGAACATCAAACAGACAGTTAACCCTGTCATTGTCTTATTTTTAACCTCTTCTGTTTACCAGAACATCAAACAGAGAGTTAACCCTGTCATTGTCTTATTTTAACCCTCTTCTGTTTACCAGAACATCAAACAGAGAGTTAACCCTGTCATTGTCTTATTTTAACCCTCTTCTGTTTACCAGAACATCAAACAGACAGTTAACCCTGTCATTGTCTTATTTTAACCCTCTTCTGTTTACCAGAACATCAAACAGAGAGTTAACCCTGTCATTGTCTTATTTTAACCCTCTTCTGTTTACCAGAACATCAAACAGAGAGTTAACCCTGTCATTGTCTTATTTTAACCCTCTTCTGTTTACCAGAACATCAAACAGAGAGTTAACCCTGTCATTGTCTTATTTTAATCCTCTTCTGTTTACCAGAACATCAAACAGAGAGTTAACCCTGTCATTGTCTTATTTTAACCCTCTTCTGTTTACCAGAACATCAACACATCAAAGACAGAGAGAGACAGACACATTGCGAAGCCAGTAGCACATCAAACAGAGGGAGACAGACACATTGGGAAGCCAGTAGCACATCAAACAGAGAGAGACAGACACATTGGGAAGCCAGTAGCACATCAAACAGAGAGAGACAGACACATTGGGAAGCCAGTAGCACATCAAACAGAGAGAGACAGACACATTGGGAAGCCAGTAGCACATCAAACAGAGAGAGACAGACACATTGGGAAGCCAGTAGCACATCAAACAGAGAGAGACAGACACATTGGGAAGCCAGTAGCACATCAAACAGAGAGAGACAGACACATTGGGAAGCCAGTAGCACATCAAACAGAGAGAGACAGAGGGAGACAGACACATTGGGAAGCCAGTAGCACATCAAACAGAGAGAGACAGACACATTGGGAAGCCAGTAGCACATCAAACAGAGAGAGACAGACACATTGGGAAGCCAGTAGCACATCAAACAGAGGGAGACAGACACATTGGGAAGCCAGTAGCACATCAAACAGAGGAGACAGACACATTGGGAAGCCAGTAGCACATCAAACAGAGGAGACAGACACATTGGGAAGCCAGTAGCACATCAAACAGAGGGAGACAGACACATTGGGAAGCCAGTAGCACATCAAACAGAGGGAGACAGACACATTGGGAAGCCAGTAGCACATCAAACAGAGGGAGACAGACACATTGGGAAGCCAGTAGCACATCAAACAGAGAGACAGACACATTGGGAAGCCAGTAGCACATCAAACAGAGGAGACAGACACATTGGGAAGCCAGTAGCACATCAAACAGAGGGAGACAGACACATTGGGAAGCCAGTAGCACATCAAACAGAGAGAGACAGAGGGAGACAGACACATTGGGAAGCCAGTAGCACATCAAACAGAGGGAGACAGACACATTGGGAAGCCAGTAGCACATCAAACAGAGAGAGACAGACACATTGGGAAGCCAGTAGCACATCAACACATCAAAGACAGAGAGAGACAGACACATTGGGAAGCCAGTAGCACATCAAACAGAGAGAGACAGACACATTGGGAAGCCAGTAGCACATCAAACAGAGAGAGACAGACACATTGGGAAGCCAGTAGCACATCAAACAGAGAGAGACAGACACATTGGGAAGCCAGTAGCACATCAAACAGAGAGAGACAGAGGGAGACAGACACATTGGGAAGCCAGTAGCACATCAAACAGAGGGAGACAGACACATTGGGAAGCCAGTAGCACATCAAACAGAGGGAGACAGACACATTGGGAAGCCAGTAGCACATCAAACAGAGGGAGACAGACACATTGGGAAGCCAGTAGCACATCAAACAGAGAGTGAAGCCCCTCCTCTCTCTCCAGGCTCAACACATCAAACAGAGAGTGATACCCCTCCTCTCTCTCCAGGCTCAACACATCAAACAGAGAGTGATACCCCTCCTCTCTCTCCAGGCTCAACACATCAAACAGAGAGTGATACCCCTCCTCTCTCTCCAGGCTCAACACAGATAACAGACTGGAACACAAACGGTCGGTTTTTTACCTCAGGACCTCTCCATAGGAGGGAGAAGTAGATCGATACGAGTTTGTTCTCAGAGAGGAGGATGAAGAAAGGCAGAGGACAGAGAGGAAATGTGGAAGGAGGTGGAGGAGGAGGAATGTTGTTGCTGTAGTCCAGTGGAGGCTGCTGGGGGAGGACGGCTCATAATAATGGATGGAATGGAGAGAATGGAACGACATCAGACACATGGGAAATGCAACGCGTCTGATACCATTCAATCCATTCCAGACATTATTATGAGCCGTCCTCCCCCAGCAGCCTCCACTGATATAGTATATTAATACTCACTCCAGGCCAGCCTCCACTGATATAGTGTATTAATACTCACTCCAGGCCAGCCTCCACTGATATAGTATATTAATACTCACTCCAGGCCAGCCTCCACTGATATAGTATATTAATACTCACTCCAGGCCAGCCTCCACTGATATAGTGTATTAATACTCACTCCAGGCCAGCCTCCACTGATATAGTATATTAATACTCACTCCAGGCCAGCCTCCACTGATATAGTGTATTAATACTCACTCCAGGCCAGCCTCCACTGATATAGTGTATTAATACTCACTCCAGGCCAGCCTCCACTGATATAGTATATTAATACTCACTCCAGGCCAGCCTCCACTGATATAGTGTATTAATACTCACTCCAGGCCAGCCTCCACTGATATAGTGTATTAATACTCACTCCAGGCCAGCCTCCACTGATATAGTGTATTAATACTCACCCCAGGCCAGCCTCCACTGATATAGTGTATTAATACTCACTCCAGGCCAGCCTCCACTGATATAGTGTATTAATACTCACTCCAGGCCAGCCTCCACTGATATAGTGTATTAATACTCACTCCAGGCCAGCCTCCACTGATATAGTATATTAATACTCACTCCAGGCCAGCCTCCACTGATATAGTGTATTAATACTCACTCCAGGCCAGCCTCCACTGATATAGTATATTAATACTCACTCCAGGCCAGCCTCCACTGATATAGTATATTAATACTCACTCCAGGCCAGCCTCCACTGATATAGTGCATTAATACTCACTCCAGGCCAGCCTCCATGTGTTCAGCAGTCAGGTCAAAGTTGACACTGTGAGCCATCTCTCTCTCCCCGTCTCTCCTCTCTGCTGTCTGTCCCGTTCTCTTTATCCGTCTGTCTGTCAACCATCAATCTCTGTCCACCAATCACAGAGAAGGGTCACACACTTGTCTGCTTAGTCCCGCCTCTCCACTCTCCTAGCATAGTGTTGCAAAAACTCCCTGAGAGAGAGATAGAGAGGAATGTTAGGAATCATAAGGTGTGGTGATTGAAGGTCTCTCTTTTCCGTGTTTCAGCTTGTCTTCTAGTAGGGCTTTACACACACACACACACACACACACACACACACACACACACACACACACACACACACACACACACACACACACACACACACACACACACACACACACACACACCTCGTTAAAGCAGTTCTTTATCATACCAACAAAATATAGCAGCAGCAGTTGGTGTGTGTGTTTCACCAGTGAAGTGTTTGAATACAGTACTAGACCTACATCATACCAGGCCAATACACCAGGGATGAATGAATACTACATCATACCAGGCCAATACACCAGGGATGAATGAATACTACATCATACCAGGCCAATAGACCAGGGATGAATGAATACTACATCATACCAGGCCTATAGACCAGGGATGAATGAATTTCACCAGGCCAATACACCAGGGATGAATGAATACTACATCATACCAGGCCAATACACCAGGGATGAATGAATACTACATCATACCAGGCCAATAGACCAGGGATGAATGAATACTACATCATACCAGGCCAATAGACCAGGGATGAATGAATACTACATCATACCAGGCCAATACACCAGGGATGAATGAATACTACATCATACCAGGCCAATAGACCAGGGATGAATGAATACTACATCATACCAGGCCAATACACCAGGGATGAATGAATACTACATCATACCAGGCCAATAGACCAGGGATGAATGAATACTACATCATACCAGGCTAATAGACCAGGGATGAATGAATACTACATCATACCAGGCCAATACACCAGGGATGAATGAATACTACATCATACCAGGCCAATAGACCAGGGATGAATGAATACTACATCATACCAGGCCAATACACCAGGGATGAATGAATACTACATCATACCAGGCCAATAGACCAGGGGTGAATAAATACTACATCATACCAGGCCAATACACCAGGGATGAATGAATACTACATCATACCAGGCCAATACACCAGGGATGAATGAATACTACATCATACCAGGCCAATACACCAGGGATGAATGAATACTACATCATACCAGGCCAATAGACCAGGGTGAATGAATACTACATCATACCAGGCTATAGACCAGGGATGAATGAATACTACATCATACCAGGCCAATAGACCAGGGATGAATGAATACTACATCATACCAGGCCAATCCACCAGGGATGAATGAATACTACATCATACCAGGCCAATACACCAGGGATGAATGAATACTACATCATACCAGGCCAATAGACCAGGGATGAATGAATACTACATCATACCAGGCCTATAGACCAGGGATGAATGAATACTACATCATACCAGGCCTATAGACCAGGGATGAATGAATACTACATCATACCAGGCCAATACACCAGGGATGAATGAGTACTACATCATACCAGGCCAATAGACCAGGGATGAATGAATACTACATCATACCAGGCCAATACACCAGGGATGAATGAATACTACATCATACCAGGCTAATAGACCAGGGATGAATGAATACTACATCATACCAGGCCAATACACCAGGGATGAATGAATACTACATCATACCAGGCCTATACACCAGGGATGAATGAATACTACATCATACCAGGCCAATACACCAGGGGTGAATGAATACTACATCATACCAGGCCAATACACCAGGGATGAATGAATACTACATCATACCAGGCCAATACACCAGGGATGAATGAATACTACATCATACCAGGCCAATAGACCAGGGATGAATGAATACTACATCATACCAGGCCAATACACCAGGGATGAATGAATACTACATCATACCAGGCCAATAGACCAGGGATGAATGAATACGACATCATACCAGGCCAATAGACCAGGGATGAATGAATACTACATCATACCAGGCCAATAGACCAGGGGTGAATGAATACTACATCATACCAGGCCAATACACCAGGGATGAATGAATACTACATCATACCAGGCCAATACACCAGGGATGAATGAATACTACATCATACCAGGCCAATACACCAGGGATGAATGAATACTACATCATACCAGGCCAATAGACCAGGGGTGAATGAATACTACATCATACCAGGCCTATAGACCAGGGATGAATGAATACTACATCATACCAGGCCAATAGACCAGGGATGAATGAATACTACATCATACCAGGCCAATCCACCAGGGATGAATGAATACTACATCATACCAGGCCAATACACCAGGGATGAATGAATACTACATCATACCAGGCCAATAGACCAGGGATGAATGAATACTACATCATACCAGGCCTATAGACCAGGGATGAATGAATACTACATCATACCAGGCCTATAGACCAGGGATGAATGAATACTACATCATACCAGGCCAATAGACCAGGGATGAATGATATATCGGTGAACATATCGGAATCAGACGATATCAGCTAAACATGCCGACATCGGTATCTGCCCAATGTCTAGTTTAACAGTCTACTGGGACAGGGTGGGTCTGCTGGGAAAGGGACAGTCTACTGGGAAAGGGACAGTCTACTGGGAAAGGGACAGTCTACTGGGACAGGGTCAGTCTGCTGGGAAAGGGACAGTCTGCTGGGAAAGGGACAGTCTACTGGGAAAGGGACAGTCTACTGGGACAGTCTGTTGGGACAGGGGAAGTCTACTGGGAAAGGGACAGTCTACGGGGACAGGGCCAGTCTACTGGGAAAGGGACTGTCTACTGGGACAGTCTGCTGTGACAGGGACAGTCTACTTAGACAGGACAGTCTGCTGGGACAGGGAAGGTCTGCTGGAAAAGGGACAGTCTAGTGGGACAGTCTGTTGGGACAGAGAGAGTCTACTGGGAGAGGGACAGTCTACTGGAAAATGGACAGGTCTGCTGGGAAAGGGACAGTCTACTGGGACAGTCTGTTGGGACAGAGACAGTCTACTGGGAGAGGGACAGTCTACTGGGACAGGGACAGTCTACTGGGACAGGGACAGTCTACTGGGACAGGGACAGTCTACTGGGACAGGGACAGTCTGCTGGGACAGGGACTGTCTACTGGGACAGTCTGCTGGGACAGAGACAGTCTACTGGGAAATGGACAGTCTACTGGGACAGGGAAGGTCTGCTGGGAAAGGGACAGTCTACGGGGACAGTCTGTTGGGACAGGGACAGTCTACTGGGAGAGGGACAGTCTACTGGGACAGTCTACTGGGACAGGGACAGTCTACTGGGACAGGGAGAGTCTGTTGGGACAGGGACAGGGAGAGTCTGCTGGGAAAGGGACAGTCTACTGGGACAGGGCAGTCTACTGGGACAGGGCCAGTCTGCTGGGACAGGGCCAGTCTGCTGGGACAGGGCCAGTCTGCTGGGACAGGGCCAGTCTACTGGGACAGGGACAGTCTGCTGGGACAGGGGAAGTCTACTGGGACAGGATGCAGCTACGTAGGCAGGGGAGTGGGCTGCAGCTACGTAGGCAGGGGAGGGGCTGCAGCTTCGTAGGCAGGGGAGGGGCTGCAGCTACGTAGGCAGGGGAGGGGCTGCAGCTTCGTAGGCAGGGGAGGGGCTGCAGCTTCGTAGGCAGGGGAGAAGGAAAGGCTATCACTATCATTAGCATCATTGCTAATGGCCACAAAAAATGTAGAGACACACACGCATGAGTCCGTCCGCAACGCTGATTTTACAGGGCCCTATGTGTGTGTGTGTGTGTGTGTGTGTGTGTGTGTGTGTGTGTGTGTGTGTGTGTGTGTGTGTGTGTGTGTGTGTGTGTGTGTGTGTGTGTGTGTGTGTGTGTGTGTGTGTGTGTGTGTGTGTGTGTGTGTGTGTGTGTGTGTGTGTGTGGATTTCCATGGTTCTTTTCCTGGCACAGACAACTCCTCCGTGATGACCTCATCAGAGGCAGACAGCTGAGGGCAGATATGGAACCGCAGCCACACTGTGGAAGTGAATGGATTCAACATGTTCATTCTACACATCCTGTCTAGCCTCTCACTAGTCTTTATTCTGTCTCCTCTCGCTCCTTATCTCTCTATCATAGATGTTCTCTCTTTCTCTCCTACAGACCCTCTCAGTCCCTCTCTCTCTCGCTCAGTCCCTCTCTCTCACTCACAGTCCCTCTCTCTCACTCACAGTCCCTCTCTCTTACTCACAGTCCCTCTCTCTTACTCACAGTCCCTCTCTTTCACTCACAGTCCCTCTCTGACGCTCAGTCCCTCTCTCTCACTCACAGTCCCTCTCTCTTACTCACAGTCCCTCTCTCTCACTCACAGTCCCTCTCTCTTACTCACAGTCCCTCTCTCTCGCTCAGTCCCTCTCTCACGCTCAGTCCCTCTCTCACGCTCAGTCCCTCTCTCTCGCTCAGTCCCTCTCTCTCACGCTCAGTCCCTCTCTCACGCTCAGTCCCTCTCTCACGCTCAGTCCCTCTCTCTCGCTCAGTCCCTCTCTCACGCTCAGTCCCTCTCTCTCACGCTCAGTCCCTCTCTCTCACGCTCAGTCCCTCTCTCACGCTCAGTCCCTCTCTCACGCTCAGTCCCTCTCTTTCACGCTCAGTCCCTCTCTTTCACGCTCAGTCCCTCTCTCAGTCCCTCTCTCACGCTCAGTCCCTCTCTCACGCTCAGTCCCTCTCTCACGGTCAGTCCCTCTCTCACGGTCAGTCCCTCTCTCACTCCCTCTCACTCTCAGTCCCTCTCTCACTCTCAGTCCCCCGCTCTCTCTCTGTCCCTCTCTCTCTCTCAGTCCCGCTCTGTCTCTCTCTCAGTCCCTCTCTCTCTCTCTCTCTAACTTGCTCTCTTTCGTTGAGCTTTTCTCTCCAAATCTCTATTGTCTTGGCTGTGCTTTTGAGTCTGTTCAAATCCATAACCATATTATCTCACAGCGCCCCCCTCGAGTGTCTCTCTCCACTTTCTCTCCCTCTGTCTCTCCCTCTCTGACATTATCTCCCTCCGTCTCTCTCACATTCTCTCCCTCTCTCACTTTCTCTCACTTTCTCTCCACATTCTCTCCCTCTCTCACTTTCTCTCCACATTCTCTCTCTCTGTCTCTCTCACATTCTCTCCCTCTCTCACTTTCTCTCCACATTCTCTCCCTCTCTCACTTTCTCTCACTTTCTCTCCACATTCTCTCCCCCTCTCTCTTTCTCTCCACATTCTCTCCCTCTCTTTCTTCCTCTCCCTCCCTCTCTTTCTCTCCCTCTGTCTCTCTCTCTCACTTTCTTTCCCTCTCAAACTTTCTCTCCACATTCTCTCCCTCTCTTTCTGTCTCTCCCTCTTTCTCTCCACATTATGTCCCTCTCTTTCTTCCTCTCCCTCCCTCTCTTTCTCTCCCTCTGTCTCTCTCTCTCACTTTCTTTCCCTCTCAAACTTTCTCTCCACATTCTCTCCCTCTCTTTCTGTCTCTCCCTCTTTCTCTCCACATTCTGTCCCCCTCTTTCTTTCTCTCCCTCTCTCTCTTTCTCTCCACATTCTCTCCCTCTCTCACTTTCTCTCACTTTCTTTCCCTCTCTCTCTCTCTCTTTCTCTCCACATTCTCTCCCTCTCTTTCTTTCTCTCCCTCTCTTTCTCTCCACATTCTCTCCCTCTCTCACTTTCTCTCACTTTCTTTCCCTCTCTCTCTCTCTCTTTCTCTCCACATTCTCTCCCTCTCTTTCTTTCTCTCCCTCTGTCTCTCTCTCTCCACATTCTCTCTCTCTCTCCCTCTCTTTCTCTCCACATTCTCTCCCTCTCTTTCTTTCTCTCCCTCTCTTTCTCTCCACATTCTCTCCCTCTCTTTCTTTCTCTCCCTCTCTTTCTCTCCACATTCTCTCTCTCTCTCCCTCTCTTTCTCTCCACATTCTCTCCCTCTCTTTCTTTCTCTCCCTCTCTTTCTCTCCACATTCTCTCCCTCTCTTTCTTTCTCTCCCTCTCTTTCTCTCCACATTCTCTCCCTCTCTTTCATTCTCTCCCTCTCTTTCTCTCCACATTCTCTCCCTCTCTTTCTCTCCACATTCTCTCCCTCTCACGTTCCATTATCTCCAACTCTGTCATTGCTCCAAGTCTCCAATTACTGACTATCTTTCTGCACCTCTGTCCTCCTTCGGTCCTCCCTCCTTCGGTCCTCCCTCCTTCTGTCCTCCCTCCTTCTGTCCTCCCTCCCTCTGTCCTCCCTCCCTCTGTCCTCCCTCCCTCTGTCCTCCCTCCTTCTGTCCTCCCTCCCTCTGTCCTCCCTCTGTCCTCCCTCCTTCTGTCCTCCCTCCCTCTGTCCTCCCTCCCTCTGTCCTCCCTCCTTCTGTCCTCCCTCCCTCTGTCCTCCCTCTGTCCTCCCTCCTTCTGTCCTCCCTCCTTCTGTCCTCCCTCCTTCTGTCCTCCCTCCCTCTGTCCTCCCTCCTTCTGTCCTCCCTCCTTCTGTCCTCCCTCCTTCTGTCCTCCCTCCTTCTGTCCTCCCTCCTTCGGTCCTCCCTCCTTCGGTCCTCCCTCCTTCGGTCCTCCCTCCTTCTGTCCTCCTCCTTCTGTCCTCCCTCCTTCTGTCCTCCCTCCTTCTGTCCTCCCTCCTTCTGTCCTCCTCCCGGTCCTCCCTCCTGTCCTCCCTCCTTCGGTCCTCCCTCCTTCTGTCCTCCCTCCTTCTGTCCTCCCTCTCTCACTCTCCTAGGGCATATTGTCAGACTGCTGGTCTTTTCACAGAGACAAGTCCCAAATGACACCCTATTCCCTATATAGTGCACTACTTTAGACCAGAGCCCTATTCCCTATATAGTGCACTACTTTAGACCAGAGCCCTATTCCCTATATAGTGCACTACTTTAGACCAGAGCCCTATTCCCTATATAGTGCACTACTTTAGACCAGAGCCCTATTCCCTATATAGTGCACTACTTTAGACCAGAACCCATGTCCCTTTTCTCTATATAGTGTGTACTTTAGACCAGTGTGTGTGTGTGTGCCTTTTCTCTCTGTGTGTGTTTGTGTGTGTGTGTGTGTGTGTGTGACACTGTCAACAACCCCTGAACATTGTCTGTCTCCAGGTCAGAGTATGTCTGTAGTACAGCCAAACAAAGCAAGTCAGCTGGCCTGTCAGTGAAAACACATTTACTGCACTGTCTAACACAACGGCAGATTAACGATACAGCATACTTACACAACACTAATATACTTACACAACATTTTATAAATGTTAAAGTTGCTGTGAGGAGAAACAGTATGTAAAGGTAAAACTATAAAGGCCCAGGGCAGGGTTCCTGGAGCCCAGGCCGGCGGTGATATTTGGAACCCCAAGTAAAATAAAATAAAAAGTTAAATATATTTATATATTTATTTTTTTACGTGTTCATTGTTGGACATTAAAGACTGTAAAAACACCAGGAAATCAACTCCAAGTGATTTTCATTTAAGAAATGTGTTCCCATGTAATCCCAAGAGAGAGATGTGTTCCCATGTAATCCCAAGAGAGAGATGTGTTCCCATGTAATCCCAAGAGAGAGATGTGTTCCCATGTAATCCCAAGAGAGAGATGTGTTCCCATGTAATCCCAAGAGAGAGATGTGTTCCCATGTAATCCCAAAGAGAGATGTGTTCCCATGTAATCCCAAGAGAGATGTGTTCCCATGTAATCCCAAGAGAGAGATGTGTTCCCATGTAATCCCAAGAGATGTGTTCCCATGTAATCCCAAGAGAGAGATGTGTTCCCATGTAATCCCAAGAGAGAGATGTGTTCCCATGTAATCCCAAGAGAGAGATGTGTTCCCATGTAATCCCAAGAGAGAGATGTGTTCCCATGTAATCCCAAGAGAGAGATGTGTTCCCATGTAATCCCAAGAGAGAGATGTGTTCCCATGTAATCCCAAGAGAGAGATGTGTTCCCATGTAATCCCAAGAGAGAGAGATGTGTTCCCATGTAATCCCAAGAGAGAAATGTGATGATATACAAATACAAGCAAGGGTTGAAATGATTATGTGTTAGTCAAACACCTGTTGGGGCTTCTTCGGTCAATTTGCAGTCTACAAATTATTTGCAATTGTGTTCCGGCTGGAGCAGGGGGGAGGGAGCAGGGGAGGGAGGAGGAGGGAGGGGAGAGAAGGAGGGGAGGAAGGAGGGAGAGGGGAGCAGGAGGAGGAGGAGGAGAGGGAGAGGGCAGCAGGAGGAGGGAGGAGGAGAGGTAAGGGGAGCAGGGGGAGGGAGGGAGGAGAGGGGAGCAGGGGGAGGGAGGAGGGAGGGGGAGCAGGAGGGAGGGAGGGAGGAGAGGGGAGCTGGGGGAGGAAGGAGGAGGAGAGGGGAGGGGGAGCAGGATAAGGAAGGAGGAGAGGGGAGCAGGGGAGGGAGGAGGAGAGGGGAGGGAGCAGGAGGAGGGAGGAGGAGAGGGAGAGGGGGTAGGAGGAGGAAGGAGGAGAGGGGAGCAGGGGGAGGAGGGAGGAGAGGGAGAGGGAGGGAGGAGAGGGAGCAGGAGGAGGGAGGAGGAGGAGAGGGAGAGGGGAGCAGGAGGAGGAAGGAGGAGAGGGGAGCAGGGGGAGGGAGGAGGGAGAGGGAGGGGAGCAGGGGAGGGAGGGAGGAGAGGGGAAAAGGGGGAGGGAGGAGGAGAGGGAGAGGGGAGCAGGGGGAGGAAGGAGGAGAGGAGCAGGGGGAGAGAGGAGGAGGGGAGCAGGGGGAGGGAGGAGGAGAGGGGAGCAGGAGGAGGGAGGGAGAGGGAGAGAGGGGAGCAGGGGGAGGGAGGAGGGAGGGAGAGGGGGAGCAGGAGGAGGAAGGGAGGGAGAGGGGAGCAGGGGGGGGAGGGAGGAGAGGGAGCAGGAGGAGGGAGGAGGAGAGGAGAGGGGAGTAGGAGGAGGAGGGGAGCAGGGGGAGGGGAAGGAGGAGAGGGGAGCAGGGGGGGAGGGGGAGAGGGAGCAGGGGGAGGGAGGAGGAGAGGGAGCAGGGGGAGGGAGGAGGAGAGGGGAGCAAGGGGAGGGAGGGAGGAGAGGGAGAGGGGAGCAGGGGGAGGGAGGAGGAGAGGAGAGGGAGCAGGGGAGGGGAGGGAGGGAGAGGAGAGGGGAGCAGGGGAGGGGGAGGAGAGGGGAGCAGGGGGAGGGAGGAGGAGGGAGTGGGGAGCAGGGGAAGGGGGAGAGGGGAGCAGAGGGTGTAAGGGGGTCAAAAGAGGGGGTGGAACTGACAGGGTAGAAGGGAATTTTGTCAGTCTGGCAGTTAACGGCTGACTGATAATCAGTTCACACAACAGTAAAACTAACAGAGGAGAGAGAGAGAGACACACAGAGAGAGACAGAGAGAGAAAGACACACACAAACAGAGAGAGAGACAGACAGAGAGACACACAAAGAGAGAGAGAGAAACACAGAGAGAGAGAGACAGAGAGAGAGACAGAGAGAGAGACACACAAACAGAGAGAGGGACAGAGAAAGACACACACAAACAGAGAGAGAGAGACACAGAGAGAGAAAGACACACACAAACAGAGAGAGAGAGAGAGAGAGACAGAGAAAGACACACACAAACAGAGAGAGAGAGACACAGAGAGAGAAAGACACACACAAACAGAGAGAGAGAGACACAGAGAGAGACACACAACTAAAGAGAGAGACACACAACCAAGACAGAGTGACACACAACCAAAGAGAGAGAGACACACAACCAAAGAGAGAGAGAGACACAACCAAAGAGAGAGAGAGACACAACCAAAGAGAGAGAGACACACACCAAAGAGAGAGAGAGACACAACCAAAAGAGAGAGAGACACACAACCAAAGAGAGAGAGAGACACAACCAAAGAGAGAGACACACAACAAACAGAGAGACACACAACCAAAGAGAGAGACACACAACCAAAGAGAGAGAGAGACACACAACCAAAGACAGAGTGACACACAACCAAAGAGAGAGAGAGACACACAACCAAAGAGAGAGAGAGACACACAACCAAAGAGAGAGAGAGACACACAACCAAAGACAGAGAGAGAGACACACAACCAAAGAGAGAGAGAGAGAGACACAACCAAAGAAAAAAGACACACAACCAAAAGAGAGAGAGAGAGAGAGAGAGAGACACAACCAAAGAGAGAGAGAGAGAGAGAGACACACAACCAAAGAGAGAGAGAGAGAGAGAGAGAGAGAGAGAGAGAGAGAGAGAGAGAGAGAGACACACAACCAAAGAGAGAGAGAGAGAGACACAACCAAAGAGAGAGAGAGACACACAACCAAAGAGAGAGAGACACACAACCAAAGAGAGAGAGAGACACACAACCAAAGAGAGAGAGACACACAACCAAAGAGAGAGAGACACACAACCAAAAGAGAGAGAGAGAGACACACAACCAAAGAGAGAGAGAGACACACAACCAAAGAGAGAGAGAGAGAGAGAGAGAGACACACAACCAAAGAGAGAGAGAGAGAGAGAGAAGAGAGAGAGAGAGAGAGAGAGAGAGAGAGAGAGAGAGAGAGACACACAACCAAAGAGAGAGAGAGAGAGACACACAACCAAAGAGAGAGAGAGACACACACAACCAAAGAGAGAGAGAGACACACAACCAACGAGAGAAGACACACAACCAGAGAGAGACACACAACCAAAGAGAGAGAGAGACACACAACCAAAGAGAGAGAGAGAGACACACAACCAAAGAGAGAGAGACACACAACCAAAGAGAGAGAGAGACACACAACCAAAGAGAGAGAGACACACAACCAAAGAGAGAGAGAGACACACAACCAAAGAGAGAGAGACACACAACCAAAGAGAGAGAGACACACAACCAAAGAGAGAGAGAGACACACAACCAAAGAGAGAGACACACAACCAAAGAGAGAGAGACACACAACCAAAGAGAGAGAGACACACAACCAAAGAGAGAGAGAGAGAGACACACAACCAAAGAGAGAGAGAGACACACAACCAAAAGAGAGAGAGAGAGAGACACACAACCAAAGAGAGAGAGAGAGACACACAACCAAAGAGAGAGAGAGAGACACACAACCAAAGAGAGAGAGAGACACACAACCAAAAGAGAGAGAGACACACACAACCAAAGAGAGAGAGAGAGACACACAACCAAAGAGAGAGAGACACACAACCAAAGAGAGAGAGAGACACACAACCAAAGAGAGAGAGAGAGACACACAACCAAAGAGAGAGAGAGAGAGAGCGAGAGAGAGGCACACAACCAGAGAGAGAGAGAGATAGAGAGAGACACACAGAGAGCGTGAAAGAGACACAGAGAGAGAGAGACAGACACAGAGAGGAAACAGAATCAGCACACAGAACAGAAACACATTCAGGACTGCTGTACCAGAAGCACATAACTAGAATGAGAGTGCTGTAGGCAGGAGCCAGGCCCTCTTGTTCTTCAGTGCATTGTGTTGTCACTCAGTTGAGGGAACGGACAGGAAAATGAAATCAACAGCGAGGCACCCCAGATAACCGTGTGAATGGAACAAAGAAGAGAGAATGGGCCTAATGTGAGAAGATGGAAGGGGAGTAAAAGGTAGAGGAGAAAGTGGAAACATGGAAGTAATTACACAGACTGACACACTGCACTGTAATTACACAGACTGACACACTGCACTGTAATTACACAGACTGACACACTGCACTGTAATTACACAGACTGACACACTGCACTGTAATTACACAGACTGACACACTGCACTGTAATTACACAGACTGACACACTGCACTGTAATTACACAGACTGACACACAGCACTGTAATTACACAGACTGACACACTGCACTGTAATTACACAGACTGACACACTGCACTGTAATTACACAGACTGACACACTGCACTGTAATTACACAGACTGACACACTGCACTGTAATTACACAGACTGACACACTGCACTGTAATTACACAGACTGACACACTGCACTGTAATTACACAGACTGACACTGCACTGTAATTACACAGACTGACACACTGCACTGTAATTACACAGACTGACACACTGCACTGTAATTACACAGACTGACACACTGCACTGTAATTAAGACTGACACTGCACTGTAATTACACAGACTGACACACAGCACTGTAATTACACAGACTGACACACTGCACTGTAATTACACAGACTGACACACTGCACTGTAATTACACAGGAACTGACCACAGCACTGTAATTACACAGACTGACACACTGCACTGTAATTACAGACTGACACACTGCACTGTAATTACACAGACTGACACACTGCCTGCACTGTAATTACACAGACTGACACACTGCACTGTAATTACACAGACTGACACACTGCACT
>NW_025751027.1:0-16762 GCF_021184085.1 Oncorhynchus gorbuscha
CACACACACACACACACACATACTGGAAATTAATTCATCAACACATCATCCTCATCATACATCAACACATCATCCTCATCAACACATCATCCTCATCAACACATCATCCTCATCAACACATCATCCTCATCATACATCAACACATCATCCTCATCATAGATCAACACATCATCCTCATCAACACATCATCCTCATCAACACATCATCCTCATCAACACATCATCCTCATCAACACATCATCCTCATCATACATCAACACATCATCCTCATCAACACATCATCCTCATCATACATCAACACATCATCCTCATCAACACATCATCCTCATCATACATCATCCTCATCAACACATCATCCTCATCAACACATCATCCTCATCCTCATCAACACATCATCCTCATCATAGATCATCACATCATCCTCATCAACACATCATCCTCATCAACACATCATCCTCATCAACACATCATCCTCATCAACACATCATCCTCATCAACACATCATCCTCATCAACACATCATCCTCATCAACACATCATCATCATCATAGATCAACACATCATCCTCATCAACACATCATCCTCATCCTCATCAACACATCATCCTCATCCTCATCAACACATCATCCTCATCAACACATCATCCTCATCATAGATCATCACATCATCTTTATCACCAACATCATTGACATCATCATCATTGAATGTATAAACCTGTTCAGATGCATGCAGTATATGATCTTCTTCCTCTTTTTTGTATTGGGTCTGCCATGTTTGGAGGAGTCAAAAATATATACAAAAATAATTGTGTATTGTGTATAGCTCGATGTCTCAGCCTCCAGTATTTATGCTGCAGTAGTTTATGTGTCGGGGGGCTAGGGTCAGTTTGTTTATCTGGAGTACTTCTCCTGTCCTATTCGGTGTCCTGTGTAAATCTAAGTGTGCGTTCTCTAATTCTCTCCTTCTCTCTTTCTTTCTCTCTCTCGGAGGACCTGAGCCCTAGAACCATGCCCCAGGACTACCTGACATGATGACTCCTTGCTGTCCCCAGTCCACCTGGCCATGCTGCTGCTCCAGTTTCAACTGGCCTGGGCCCTAGGACCATGTCCCAGGACTACCTGACATGAGGACTCCTTGCTGTCCCCAGTCCACCTGGCCATGCTCCTGCTCCAGTTTCAACTGACCTGAGCCCTAGGACCGTGCCCCAGGACTACCTGACATGATGGCTCCTTGCTGTCCCCAGTCCATCTGACTGTGCTGCTGCTCCAGTTTCAACTGTTCTGCCTTATTATTATTTGACCATGCTGGTCATTTATGAACATTTGAACATCTTGGTCATGTTCTGTTATAATCTCTACCCGGCACAGCCAGAAGAGGACTGGCCACCCCACATAGCCCGGTTCCTCTCTAGGTTTCTTCCTAGGTTTTGGCCTTTCTAGGGAGTTTTTCTAGCCACCGTGCTTTTACACCTGCATTGTTTGCTGTTTGGGGTTTTAGGCTGGGTTTCTGTACAGCACTTTGAGATATCAGCGTGTACGAAGGGCTATATAAATAAATTTGATTTGATTTTGATTTGATTTGATATAACAATTCATATTTTTTAAAATGTATTAATAATAAAAATTATAAATGCTTTTTTTTAAACAGTTCATTTATAATATATTAACATATCAATATATCCTAACTCACTGTTTCTTTTCTCACTGTTTGGACTTTAGGGAAAAGGGTGTCTGTTGCTTGTTGACTAAAACTGTTTTCCTGCAGAGTCATGGAATTCATATTTTCTTCCCCGTTGTCCTCTTCTTGGATAGACTCTGCTTGATCCCTGCAGGCACTGTCTGAGTCTGAAACAATTTTATTAAAACATTTAAATCGTTTTTAACAGTCTTTAAAAGTAATAACTATAATAATACAGGCCTTACCGTATCCGTGAGCTCTTCACTCCATTCATGTTGCTTCTTCGTCCTCTATAACAATCACTTCTGTTGGGGTGTTGGTTCTTTACCCTCTATAACAATCACTTCTGTTGGGGTGTTGGTTCTTTACCCTCTATAACAATCACTTCTGTTGGGGTGTTGGTTCTTTACCCTCTATAACAATCACTTCTGTTGGGGTGTTGGTTCTTTATCCTCTATAACAATCACTTCTGTTGGGGTGTTGGTTCTTTACCCTCTATAACAATCACTTCTGTTGGGGTGTTGGTTCTTTATCTCTATAACAATCACTTCTGTTGGGGTGTTGGTTCTTTATCTACAACAATCACTTCTGTTGGGGTGTTGGTTCTTTATCCTCTATAACAATCACTTCTGTTGGAGTGTTGGTTCTTTATCTATAACAATCACTTCTGTTGGGGTGTTGGTTCTTTATCTATTACAATCACTTCTGTTGGGGTGTTGGTTCTTTATCCTCTATAATAATCACTTCTGTTGGGGTGTTGGTTCTTTATCTATAACAATCACTTCTGTTGGGGTGTAGGTTCTTTACCCTCTATAAAATTCACTTCTGTTGGGGTGTTGGTTCTTTATCTATAACAATCACTTCTGTTGGGGTGTTGGTTCTTTATCTATAACAATCACTTCTGTTGGGGTGTTGGTTCTTTATCTATAACAATCACTTCTGTTGGGGTGTTGGTTCTTTATCCTCTATAACAATCACTTCTGTTGGGGTGTTGGTTCTTTATCCTCTATAATAATCACTTCTGTTGGGGTGTTGGTTCTTTATCCTCTATAATAATCACTTCTGTTGGGGTGTTGGTTCTTTATCCTCTATAACAATCACTTCTGTTGGGGTGTTGGTTCTTTATCCTCTATAACAATCACTTCTGTTGGGGTGTTGGTTCTTTATCCTCTATAATAATCACTTCTGTTGGGGTGTTGGTTCTTTATCCTCTATAACAATCACTTCTGTTGGAGTGTTGGTTCTTTATCTATAACAATCACTTCTGTTGGGGTGTTGGTTCTTTATCTATAATAATCACTTCTGTTGGGGTGTTGGTTCTTTATCTATTACAATCACTTCTGTTGGGGTGTTGGTTCTTTATCCTCTATAACAATCACTTCTGTTGGGGTGTTGGTTCTTTATCTATAACAATCACTTCTGTTGGGGTGTTGGTTCTTTATCTATAACAATCACTTCTGTTGGGGTGTTGGTTCTTTATCTATAACAATCACTTCTGTTGGGGTGTTGGTTCTTTACCCTCTATAACAATCACTTCTGTTGGGGTGTTGGTTCTTTATCCTCTATAACAATCACTTCTGTTGGGGTGTTGGTTCTTTATCCTCTATAACAATCACTTCTGTTGGGGTGTTGGTTCTTTATCTATAACAATCACTTCTGTTGGAGTGTTGGTTCTTTATCCTCTATAACAATCACTTATGTTGGGGTGTTGGTTCTTTATCTATAACAATCACTTCTGTTGGGGTGTTGGTTCTTTATCTATAACAATCACTTCTGTTGGGGTGTTGGTTCTTTATCCTCTATAACAATCACTTCTGTTGGGGTGTTGGTTCTTTACCCTCTATAACAATCACTTCGGTTGGGGTGTTGGTTCTTTATCCTCTATAACAATCACTTCGGTTGGGGTGTTGGTTCTTTATCCTCTATAACAATCACTTCGGTTGGGGTGTTGGTTCTTTACCCTCTATAACAATCACTTCGGTTGGGGTGTTGGTTCTTTACCCTCTATAACAATCACTTCTGTTGGGGTGTTGGTTCTTTATCCTCTATAATAATCACTTCTGTTGGAGTGTTGGTTCTTTATCTATAACAATCACTTCTGTTGGGGTGTTGGTTCTTTATCTATAACAATCACTTCTGTTGGCGTGTTGGTTCTTTATCCTCTATAACAATCACTTCTGTTGGGGTGTTGGTTCTTTATCCTCTATAACCATCACTTCTGTTGGGGTGTTGGTTCTTTACCCTCTATAACAATCACTTCTGTTGGGGTGTTGGTTCTTTATCCTCTATAACAATCACTTCTGTTGGGGTGTTGGTTCTTTATCTATAACAATCACTTCTGTTGGGGTGTTGGTTCTTTCCTCTATAACAATCACTTCTGTTGGGGTGTTGGTTCTTTATCTATAACAATCACTTCTGTTGGGGTGTTGGTTCTTTACCCTCTATAACAATCACTTCTGTTGGGGTGTTGGTTCTTTATCTATAACAATCACTTCTGTTGGGGTGTTGGTTCTTTATCTATAACAATCACTTCTGTTGGGGTGTTGGTTCTTTATCTATAACAATCACTTCTGTTGGGGTGTTGGTTCTTTATCTATAATAATCACTTCTGTTGGGGTGTTGGTTCTTTATCTATAATAATCACTTCTGTTGGGGTGTTGGTTCTTTACCCTCTATAACAATCACTTCTGTTGGGGTGTTGGTTCTTTATCCTCTATAACAATCACTTCTGTTGGGGTGTTGGTTCTTTATCCTCTATAACAATCACTTCTGTTGGGGTGTTGGTTCTTTATCTATAACAATCACTTCTGTTGGAGTGTTGGTTCTTTATCCTCTATAACAATCACTTCTGTTGGGGTGTTGGTTCTTTATCTATAACAATCACTTCTGTTGGGGTGTTGGTTCTTTATCTATAACAATCACTTCTGTTGGGGTGTTGGTTCTTTATCCTCTATAACAATCACTTCTGTTGGGGTGTTGGTTCTTTACCCTCTATAACAATCACTTCGGTTGGGGTGTTGGTTCTTTATCCTCTATAACAATCACTTCGGTTGGGGTGTTGGTTCTTTATCCTCTATAACAATCACTTCGGTTGGGGTGTTGGTTCTTTACCCTCTATAACAATCACTTCGGTTGGGGTGTTGGTTCTTTACCCTCTATAACAATCACTTCTGTTGGGGTGTTGGTTCTTTATCCTCTATAACAATCACTTCTGTTGGAGTGTTGGTTCTTTATCTATAACAATCACTTCTGTTGGGGTGTTGGTTCTTTATCTATAACAATCACTTCTGTTGGCGTGTTGGTTCTTTATCCTCTATAACAATCACTTCTGTTGGGGTGTTGGTTCTTTATCCTCTATAACCATCACTTCTGTTGGGGTGTTGGTTCTTTACCCTCTATAACAATCACTTCTGTTGGGGTGTTGGTTCTTTATCCTCTATAACAATCACTTCTGTTGGGGTGTTGGTTCTTTATCTATAACAATCACTTCTGTTGGGGTGTTGGTTCTTGATCCTCTATAACAATCACTTCTGTTGGGGTGTTGGTTCTTTATCCTCTATAACAATCACTTCTGTTGGGGTGTTGGTTCTTTATCTATAACAATCACTTCTGTTGGGGTGTTGGTTCTTGATCCTCTATAACAATCACTTCTGTTGGGGTGTTGGTTCTTTATCTATAACAATCACTTCTGTTGGGGTGTTGGTTCTTTATCTATAATAATCACTTCTGTTGGGGTGTTGGTTCTTTATCTATAACAATCACTTCTGTTGGGGTGTTGGTTCTTTACCCTCTATAACAATCACTTCTGTTGGGGTGTTGGTTCTTTATCCTCTATAACAATCACTTCTGTTGGGGTGTTGGTTCTTTATCTATAACAATCACTTCTGTTGGAGTGTTGGTTCTTTATCCTCTATAACAATCACTTCTGTTGGGGTGTTGGTTCTTTATCTATAACAATCACTTCTGTTGGGGTGTTGGTTCTTTATCTATAACAATCACTTCTGTTAGGGTGTTGGTTCTTTATCCTCTATAACAATCACTTCTGTTAGGGTGTTGGTTCTTTATCCTCTATAACAATCACTTCGGTTGGGGTGTTGGTTCTTTATCCTCTATAACAATCACTTCGGTTGGGGTGTTGGTTCTTTATCCTCTATAACAATCACTTCGGTTGGGGTGTTGGTTCTTTACCCTCTATAACAATCACTTCTGTTGGGGTGTTGGTTCTTTATCCTCTATAACAATCACTTCTGTTGGAGTGTTGGTTCTTTATCTATAACAATCACTTCTGTTGGGGTGTTGGTTCTTTATCCTCTATAATAATCACTTCTGTTGGGGTGTTGGTTCTTTATCCTCTATAACAATCACTTCTGTTGGGGTGTTGTTTGAGAACCAAGGGTTCTCTCTTAACTTATACCACCTGGTGATTTCAGCTCTCTCTCTCTATCTGCTTGTAACCTGATACCAAACATACAACCTGACCTCAGACACAAACAAACACACACACCCCAATGAAACAATTTCTCTGGTGTAGAGAGAGAGAGAGAGAGAGAGAGAGAGAGAGAGAGAGAGAGAGAGAGAGAGAGAGAGAGAGAGAGAGAGAGAGAGAGAGAGAGAGAGAGAGAGAGAGACAGAGAGAGAGAGAGAGAGAGAGAGAGAGAGAGAGAGAGAGAGAGAGAGAGAGAGAGAGAGAGGGAGAGAGAGAGAGAGAGAGAGAGAGAGAGAGAGAGAGAGAGAGACAGAGAGAGACAGAGAGAGAGAGAGAGAGAGAGAGAGAGAGAGAGAGAGAGAGAGAGACAGAGAGAGAGAGAGAGAGAGAGAGAGAGAGAGAGAGAGAGAGAGAGAGAGAGAGAGAGAGCTGTCATTCATTGAAGGTAAATACAATTTTTCTTTCATGTATTTTTATTTTCTTGTAAATCTTTAATACAGAAATACGTACATATTACTATTATTAAAAAGTTCACACTATACAATATTAAACTATGACCTTAATATTTTTTTTGCAAAACCCTTATATAAATCATACACATTATCATTACACAATACTACACATTACTACACAATACACGTTATTATTACACAATACTACACATTACTACACAATACACATCATTATTACACATTACTACACAATACACATTATTATTACACAATAGTACACATTACTACACAATACATGTTATTATTACACATTACTACACATTACTATACAATACACATTATTATTACACATTACTACACATTACTACACAATACATGTTTATAGAACAGGGCTCCGGGCAGCCGAGCGGAAATGGAGGAAAACTCGCCTCCCTGCGGACCTGGCATCCTTTCGCTCCCTCCTCTCTACATTTTCCTCTTCTGTCTCTGCTGCTAAAGCCACTTTCTAACACTCTAAATTCCAAGCTTCTGCCTCTAACCCTAGGAAGCTCTTTGCCACCTTCTCCTCCCTCCTGAATCCTCCTCCCCCTCCCCCCCTCCTCCCTCTCTGCAGATGACTTCGTCAACCATTTTGAAAAGAAGGTCGACGACATCCGAGCCTCGTTTGCTAAGTCAAACGACACCGCTGGTTCTGCTCACTGCCCTACCCTGTGCTCTGACCTCTTTCTCCCTCTCTCTCCAGATGAAATCTCGCGTCTTGTGACGGCCGGCCGCCCAACAACCTGCCCGCTTGACCCTATCCCCTCCTCTCTTCTCCAGACCATTTCCGGAGACCTTCTCCCTTACCTCACCTCGCTCATCAACTCATCCCTGACCGCTGGCTACGTCCCTTCCGTCTTCAAAGAGAGCGAGAGTTGCACCCCCTTCTGAAAAAACCTACACTCGATCCCTCCGATGTCAACAACTACAAACCAGTATCCCTTCTTTCTTTTCTCTCCAAAACTCTTGAACGTGCCGTCCTTGGCCAGCTCTCCCGCTATCTCTCTCAGAATGACCTTCTTGATCCAAATCAGTCAGGTTTCAAGACTAGTCATTCAACTGAGACTGCTCTTCTCTGTATCACGGAGGCGCTCCGCACCGCTAAAGCTAACTCTCTCTCTCCTCTGCTCTCATCCTTCTACACCTATCGGCTGCCTTCGATACTGTGAACCATCAGATCCTTCTCTCCACCCTCTCCGAGTTGGGCATCTCCGGCGCGGCCCACGCTTGGAATTGCGTCCTACCTGACAGGTCGCTCGTACCAGGTGGCGTGGCGAGAATCTGTCTCCTCACCACGCGCTCTCACCACTGGTGTCCCCCAGGGCTCTGTTCTAGGCCCTCTCCTATTCTCGCTATACACCAAGTCACTTGGCTCTGTCATAACCTCACATGGTCTCTTATTATTGCTATGCAGACGACACACAATTAATCTTCTCCTTTCCCCCTTCTGATGACCAGGTGGCGAATCGCATCTCTGCATGTCTGGCAGACATATCAGTGTGGATGACGGATCACCACCTCAAGCTGAACCTCGGCAAGACGGAGCTGCTCTTCCTCCCGGGGAAGGACTGCCCGTTCCATGATCTCGCCATCACGGTTGACAACTCCATTGTGTCCTCCTCCCAGAGCGCTAAGAACCTTGGCGTTATCCTGGACAACACCCTGTCGTTCTCAACTAACATCAAGGCGGTGGCCCGTTCCTGTAGGTTCATGCTCTACAACATCCGCAGAGTACGACCCTGCCTCACACAGGAAGCGGCGCAGGTCCTAATCCAGGCACTTGTCATCCCCCGTCTGGATTACTGCAACTCGCTGTTGGCTGGGCTCCCTGCCTGTGCCATTAAACCCCTACAACTCATCCAGAACGCCGCAGCCCGTCTGGTGTTCAACCTTCCCAAGTTCTCTCACGTCACCCCGCTCCTCCGCTCTCTCTACTGGCTTCCAGTTGAAGCTCGCATCCGCTACAAGACCATGGTGCTTGCCTACGGAGCTGTGAGGGGAACGGCACCTCAGTACCTCCAGGCTCTGATCAGGCCCTACACCCAAACAAGGGCACTGCGTTCATCCACCTCTGGCCTGCTCGCCTCCCTACCACTGAGGAAGTACAGTTCCCGCTCAGCCCAGTCAAAACTGTTCGCTGCTCTGGCCCCCAATGGTGGAACAAACTCCCTCACGACGCCAGGACAGCGGAGTCAATCACCACCTTCCGGAGACACCTGAAACCCCACCTCTTTAGGAATACCTAGGATAGGATAAGTAATCCTTCTCACCCCCTTTAAGATTTAGATGCACTATTGTAAAGTGACTGTTCCACTGGATGTCATAAGGTGAATGCACCAATTTGTAAAGTCGCTCTGGATAAGAGCGTCTGCTAAATGTCTTAAATGTAATGTAAATGTATGTAAAATAAGACTGTTGATTATTATTTTCAGAGAAAAAGAAGAATCAACATTTTCCTCCTTTTCAGGGGCCTTTTATAACCTGACACCCCCATCAGTCTCTCCTTCTCAGGGGCCTATCGTCCGCACACTCCATCAGTCTCTCCTTTTCAAGCGCCTATTATAACCCGACAGACACCCCATTAGTCTCCACATCCCCGTCTTCAAGCTGGGAGGGCCTCAGACTTTGCCTCCTCCCGCTGGCTGTCCATGACCTTCCAGGTCCTATTGTAACCTGACACCCCATTAGTCTCCACAAGCCTCAGACGTTGCCTCCTCCACGCTGGCTGTCCATGGCCTTCCAGGTCCTATTGTAACATGACACCCCATTAGTCTCCACAAGCCTCAGACGTTGCCTCCTCCACGCTGGCTCTTCATGGCCTTCCAGGTCCTATTGTAACCTGACACCCCATTAGTCTCCACAAGCCTCAGACGTTGCCTCCTCCCGCTGGCTGTCCATGGCCTTCCAGGTCCTATTGTAACCTGACACCCCATTAGTCTCCACAAGCCTCAGAAGTTGCCTCTTCCACGCTGGCTCTCCATGGCCTTCCAGGTATCGTATGTTTTCTTTTCCCTGATAGATCAACCCTCTTGACGTTCAGCCCAAGTTTTGTCTTGAGGACAAAAGGGACCATCTTCGTAAATGTTCCCGATGGTGGGAAACTGCTGTACTTGTTTTATCCTGTCAAGCACTATAAACCAATCTCACCACTTGAAGCCAAAGACAGGCACTGTAAACCAATCTCTCCACTTGAAGCCAAAGACAGGCACAACGTAGTTAACCACTGTACAAGTGTTTGAAAATACATATGAGCCAACAGATTTGGTTGCATTTGCGCTACTGAATTCAGAAAAACCTCAAATTGTCACTTCAGAGTCTGGACTATACGCTACTGAAGAGATTCTTATGGCTTTCAGATCATCTCTCCTGCAGACTTCCTCTTCCAACACGTACCCAGGCAGGGATGTTCAGCTCAGGGCCTGTTAGATCTGACATAGAGCAAGTCTTATCTTAAGCCATTCTCTCAAAACAAAGGTTTTTGGCTGAAAAAAAGGTTGTTGAGACAGCTGTGTGTGAAAATCTTCACTGTTGAATGGTAAGTTGGTGGTTGAAGATTTCCCTCTAGTGGTGTGGGGGCTGTGCTTTGGCAAAGTGGGTGGGGTTATATCCTTCCTGTTTGGCCCTGTCCGGGGGTGTCCTCGGATGGGGCCACAGTGTCTCCTGACCCCTCCTGTCTCAGCCTCCAGTATTTATGCTGCAGTAGTTTATGTGTCGGGGGGCTAGGGTCAGTTTGTTTATCTGGAGTACTTCTCCTGTCCTATTCGGTGTCCTGTGTAAATCTAAGTGTGCGTTCTCTAATTCTCTCCTTCTCTCTTTCTTTCTCTCTCTCGGAGGACCTGAGCCCTAGAACCATGCCCCAGGACTACCTGACATGATGACTCCTTGCTGTCCCCAGTCCACCTGGCCATGCTGCTGCTCCAGTTTCAACTGGCCTGGGCCCTAGGACCATGTCCCAGGACTACCTGACATGAGGACTCCTTGCTGTCCCCAGTCCACCTGGCCATGCTCCTGCTCCAGTTTCAACTGTTCTGCCTTACTATTATTCAACCATGCTGGTCATTTATGAACATTTGAACATCTTGGCCACGTTCTGTTATAATCTCCACCTGGCACAGCCAGAAGAGGACTGGCCACCCCACATATGCTCTCTCTAATTCTCTCTTTCTTTCTCTCTCTCGGAGGACCTGAGCCCTAGGACCGTGCCCCAGGACTACCTGACATGATGGCTCCTTGCTGTCCCCAGTCCATCTGACTGTGCTGCTGCTCCAGTTTCAACTGTTCTGCCTTATTATTATTTGACCATGCTGGTCATTTATGAACATTTGAACATCTTGGTCATGTTCTGTTATAATCTCTACCCGGCACAGCCAGAAGAGGACTGGCCACCCCACATAGCCCGGTTCCTCTCTAGGTTTCTTCCTAGGTTTTGGCCTTTCTAGGGAGTTTTTCCTAGCCACCGTGCTTTTACACCTGCATTGTTTGCTGTTTGGGGTTTTAGGCTGGGTTTCTGTACAGCACTTTGAGATATCAGCTGATGTACGAAGGGCTATATAAATAAATTTGATTTTGATTTGATTTGATTTGAATCGTTGGAAAATATAACCCTTATGGCCTTCAGTCATATCAATCCATTAAAACAATCAGGTGCATCACAAAGAATGGCTTTGATGGTTTTGTCATTGTGGACCATAGACCTAGAATTGGTCTAGGAGACATGATTTCTGTGGTTTATCTATCTTGAGGTTTCTTGTTCACAGGACAAGTCTAACACTAACTTATAACTCAGTCAGACCGACCCGGAAATGACTTGTTCATTCTACAAGGGGTCAAAGGTCACTACAGCAGCTCCATAAGTTCAAACACATTTTCTTCCAGTTCAACAAGATCCCCACACATCAATCATCAGGCCATTACTTTTTATTACAAACATTTGCTTTACTTTGAAGAAACAGCTGCACTATCAAGTTACATAAGCACACCCTAAATAGCATGAGGATATCCGGACAGGATGTCCTTAAAGGGCATAAACCTACCTAAATAGCATGAGGATATCCGGACAGGATGTCCTTAAAAGGGCATGAACACAGGACACAGGAATAACTCATCAATCACTTTTTGACAGCAGCCGTCGACTATATTCTCTCTTACAGTTCTACAGGAATATTAAATGATATGTTAAATATATTCTCTCTTACAGTTCTACAGGAATATTAAATATATTCTCTCTTACAGTTCTACAGGAATATTACATGATGTGTTAAATATATTCTCTCTTACAGTTCTACAGGAATATTAAATAATGTCTTAAATATATTCTCTCTTACAGTTCTACAGGAATATTAAATGATGTGGTAAATGTGTTATTTTAATTGTATTGAAACAATTGTGTGATTCCAAGTGTCTTATTGTTCGTAACAACTCAGTTTGCTGCTATAGGCAGTTAGCTGCCTACTGTGACAGCTAGTGTCGTAGATAATTGTTACAGAAATATAATACTGTCTATAGAAATATAATACTCTCAGAAGAAACTTTTGAATTCAATGTAGACTTTAATGCAAGTTATTAAAGCTGTGCTGGTCCGCGGGAAAGCCGCCGCTTTAGCACTGGCTCTGCTTTTATACATACATAGTATTTGTGTACATCACATATGTAAATAAAGTTACTCCCCCTTAGTATCTGCTTTTGGTAACAACGATGGCAGAACTCTTTCCATGTTCTAAAATAATGTATGTACTGCATGCCTATGTTTACGTGTTAGTCATCAGTTATCTTGCCTACATCTTTCTTCCTGTACCCTGCTGACCACAGCACGTTCAGCTGTCATGAATGCACGTATGGTCTTGGTTAATGTATTCCTTCAAAAATAGAGTATGGTCTAGGTGTCATATGGCCTGGATATCATCTTCTCTTAATGTGCATGTCCTTGCTACTTCAGCCTAGCAGCCAAACCTATCTACATGCAATGCTGAGCTTACTTCAACTGGTTTGCAACATTGTAACTCTGTTGGGAATAGTTGAAGACCATGTTTAGTTTCCAAGTGCTACTGAATAAGCTCAAGTTCAACTCAAACATGCTCCAACATGATACATGTCATTATTCTAGTCTATCAATCCATTTGAAATCATTATCTGCAGCGCAGGTTGCTCTCTGCCATACTTTACATAACACAAGGGCAGCATATTGATATAGCCTAGTGCATCAGAACTGATAGGATACTGCCTGTTCTCTGAGCTCTTTTATGTTCATGGAGGCTGATGTCCCTTTATACAACAGGCTGGACAGTCCATGTCCTTACAACAGGCTGGACAGTCCATGTCCTTACAACAGTCCATGTCCATGTCCTACAACAGGCTGGACAGTCCATGTCCTTACAACAGGCTGGACAGTCCATGTCCTTACAACAGGCTGGACAGTCCATGTCCTTACAACAGGCTGGACAGTCCATGTCCTTACAACAGGCTGGACAGTCCATGTCCTTACAACAGGCTGGACAGTCCATGTCCTTACAACAGGCTGGACAGTCCATGTCCTTACCAGGCTGTCCATGTCCTTACAACAGGCTGGACAGTCCATGTCCTTACAACAGGCTGGACAGTCCATGTCCTTACAACAGGCTGGACAGTCCATGTCCTTACAACAGGCTGGACAGTCCATGTCCTTACAACAGGCTGGACAGTCCATGTCCTTACAACAGGCTGGACAGTCCATGTCCTTACAACAGGCTGGACAGTCCATGTCCTTACAACAGGCTGGACAGTCCATGTCCTTACAACAGGCTGGACAGTCCATGTCCTACAACAGGCTGGACAGTCCATGTCCAACAGGCTGGACAGTCCATGTCCTTACAACAGGCTGGACAGTCCATGTCCTTACAACAGGCTGGACAGTCCATGTCAGTCCACAACAGGCTGGAGGCAGTCCATGTCCTTACAACAGGCTGGACAGTCCATGTCCTTACAACAGGCTGGACAGTCCATGTCCTTACAACAGGCTGGACAGTCCATGTCCTTACAACAGGCTGGACAGTCCATGTCCTTACAGCAGGCTGGACAGTCCATGTCCTTACAACAGGCTGGACAGTCCATGTCCTTACAACAGGCTGGACAGTCCATGTCCTTACAACAGGCTGGACAGTCCATGTCCTTACAACAGGCTGGACAGTCCATGTCCTACAACAGGCTGGACAGTCCATGTCCTTACAACAGGCTGGAGTCCATGTCCTTACAACAGGCTGGACAGTCCATGTCCTTACAACAGGCTGGACAGTCCATGTCCTTACAACAGGCTGGACAGTCCATGTCCTTACAACAGGCTGGACAGTCCATGTCCTTACAACAGGCTGGGCTCACCCAACAGGCTGGACAGTCCATGTCCTTACAACAGGCTGGACAGTCCATGTCCTTACAACAGGCTGGACAGTCCATGTCCTTACAACAGGCTGGACAGTCCATGTCCTTACAACAGGCTGGACAGTCCATGTCCTTACAACAGGCTGGACAGTCCATGTCCTTACAACAGGCTGGACACAGCTCCATGTCCTTACAACAGGCTGACAGTCCATGTCCTTACAACAGGCTGGACAGTCCATGTCCTTACAACAGGCTGGACAGTCCATGTCCTTACAGGCTGGACAGGCTGGACAGTCCATGTCCTTACAACAGGCTGGACAGTCCATGTCCTTACAACAGGCTGGACAGTCCATGTCCTTACAACAGGCTGGACAGTCCATGTCCCTTACAACAGGCTGGACAGTCCATGTCCTTACAACAGGCTGGACAGTCCATGTCCTTACAACAGGCTGGACAGTCCATGTCCTTACAACAGGCTGGACAGTCCATGTCCTTACAACAGGCTGGACAGTCCATGTCCTTACAACAGGCTGGACAGTCCATGTCCTACAACAGGCTGGACAGTCCATGTCCTTACAACAGGCTGGACAGTCCATGTCCTTACAACAGGCTGGACAGTCCATGTCCTTACAACAGGCTGGACAGTCCATGTCCTTACAACAGGCTGGACAACAAGGCTGGACAGTCCATGTCCTTACAACAGGCTGGACAGTCCATGTCCTTACAACAGGCTGGACAGTCCATGTCCTTACAACAGGCTGGACAGTCCATGTCCCTTACAACAGGCTGGACAGTCCATGTCCTTACAACAGGCTGGACAGTCCATGTCCTTACAACAGGCTGGACAGTCCATGTCCTTACAACAGGCTGGACGAGTCCATGTCCTTACAACAGGCTGGACAGTCCATGTCCTTACAACAGGCTGGACAGTCCATGTCCTTACAACAGGCTGGACAGTCCATGTCCTTACAACAGGCTGGACAGTCCATGTCCTTACAACAGGCTGGACAGTCCATGTCCTTACAACAGGCTGGACAGTCCATGTCCTTACAACAGGCTGGACAGTCATGTCCTTACAACAGGCTGGACAGTCCTCCTTGCAACAGGCTACAACAGGCTGGACAGTCCATGTCCTTACAACAGGCTGGACAGTCCATGTCCTGGACAGTCCATGTCCTTACAACAGGCTGGACAGTCCATGTCCTTACAACAGGCTGGACAGTCCATGTCCTTACAACAGGCTGGACAGTCCATGTCCTTAACAGGCTGGACAGTCCATGTCCTTACAACAACAGGCTGGACAGTACATGTCCTTACAACAGGCTGGACAGTCCATGTCCAGGCTGGACAGTCCATGTCCTTACAACAGGCTGGACAATCCATGTCCTTACAACAGGCTGGACAGTCCATGTCCTTACAACAGCAGGTAGAAGTCTGATGTCCCTTTATACAACAGGCTGGACAGTCCATGTCCTTACAACAGGCTGGACAGTCCATGTCCTTACAACAGGCTGGACAGTCCATGTCCTTGCAACAGGCTGGACAGTCCATGTCCTTACAACAGGCTGGACAGTCCATGTCCTTACAGCAGGCTGGACAGTCCATGTCCTTACAACAGCTGGAGGCTGGACAGTCCATGTCCCTTACAACAGGCTGGACAGTCCATGTCCTTACAACAGGCTGGACAGTCCATGTCCTTTACAACAGGCTGGACAGTCCATGTCCTACAACAGGCTGGACAGTCCATGTCCTTACAACAGGCTGGACAGTCCATGTCCTTACAACAGGCTGGACAGTCCATGTCCTTGCAACAGGCTGGATGTCCTTACAACAGGCTGGACAGTCCATGTCCTTACAACAGGCTGGACAGTCCATGTCCTTGCAACAGGCTGGACAATCCATGTCCTTACAAGGCTGGACAGTCCATGTCCTTACAACAGGCTGGACAGTCCATGGACAGGCTGGACAGTCCATGTCCTTACAACAGGCTGGACAGTCCATGTCCTTACAACAGGCTGGACAGTCCATGTCCTTACAACAGGCTGGACAGTCCATGTCCTTACAACAGGCTGGACAGTCCATGTCCTTACAACAGGCTGGACAGGCTGGACAATCCATGTCCTTACAACAGGCTGGACAGTCCATGTCCTTACAACAGGCAACAGGCTGGACAGTCCATGTCCTTACAACAGGCTGGACAGTCCATGTCCTTGCAACAGGCTGGACAATCCATGTCCTTACAACAGGCTGGACAGTCCATGTCCTTACAACAGCAGGTAGAAGTCTGATGTCCCTTTATACAACAGGCTGGACAGTCCATGTCCTTGCAACAGGCTGGACAGTCCATGTCCTTACAACAGGCTGGACAGTCCATGTCCTTGCAACAGGCTGGACAGTCCATGTCCTTACAACAGGCTGGACAGTCCATGTCCTTACAACAGGCTGGACAATCCATGTCCCTTACAACAGGCTGGACAGTCTTACAACAGGCTGGACAGTCCATGCCTTACAACAGGCTGGACAGTCCATGCCTTACACCAGGCTGACAGTCCATGTCCTTACAACGTGCCGACAGCCATCCCAGCACAGCTGGGACAGTCCTGGCCGACATAGCACAGGCTGGACAGTCCATGCCCTAACAGGCTGGACAGTCCATGTCCTTACAACAGGCTGGACAGTCCATGTCCTTACAACAGGCTGGACAGTCCATGTCCTTACAACAGGCTGGACAGTCCATGTCCTTACAACAGGCTGGACAGTCCATGTCCTTACAACAGGCTGGACAGTCCATGTCCTTACAACAGGCTGGACAGTCCATGT
>NW_025751028.1:0-12500 GCF_021184085.1 Oncorhynchus gorbuscha
CCCCTCTGCAGGTGAAGCATGCAGAGCTCCAGTTCCCTCTACGTTGCCAGGCTCCATGGCGCTGCACGTGTGCCACCCAGGATACACCCCCATGCCCAGGGCCACCCAGAGCATCTGTGGGGGGCGGGGGCCTGGAGCCAACCTCCTGTCTGCCAGGGTCTGTATGCAGTAACACACAACACGTTTGAGTGTGTGTGTGTGTGTGTGTAGTGTGTGTGTGTGTAGTGTGCGTGTGTGTAGTGTGTAGTGTGTGTAGTGTGTGTAGTGTGTGTGTGTGTGTGTAGTGTGTGCGTGTGAAAGAAGGCGTGTGCAGTGTGTGTATGTGTGTGTGTGTGTGTGTGTGTGTGTGTGTGTGTGTGTGTGTGTGTGTGTGTGTGTGTGTGTGTGTGTGTGTGTGTGTGTGTGTGTGTGTGTGTGTGTGTGTGTGTGTGTGTGTGTGTGTGTGTGTGTGTGTGTGTGTGTGTGTGTGTGTGTGTGTGTGTGTGTGCGTGCGTGTGTGTAGTGCTACGGGTCTTTTCATTGGTCTTCACTGTAACTATTCATGGCGTTTGCAAACAACACAGAAGTCAGTCGTTGACTTAGTGTTCCTAGCAGAGAGCCAGACACTAACGGATATTACATTGTCAGAGAAAGATAGAGGTTTAATTCGGACAGTTGGAACTTCCCTGTGATAAATATCAAGACTGTGTTGGTAGGTAGAGATAAAACTAGAGGTCTATATTGGCATTTGGTTCACTGTACCAAATGTTTGATTTATTGGTCACCTCTGTCCCAGAGATCAACGAGTGTTTGTCCCAGCCTTGTCTGAATGGAGGGACATGTCGGGACAGGGGTGGCGACCTTACCAGTGTGCATGTGACCAAGGCTTCAGTGGAAACCACTGCCAGACAGTGCAGACTACACCTGTACTACACCTCTACTACACCTCTACTACACCTCTACCACACCTGTACTCACACCTGTACTACACCTATACTACACCTGTACTACACCTGTACTACATCTGCACGTCGCTCCAACGGGTAGTATAACTTTTCATTATATTTCATTATATCACAACGGTTTGATTTGTCTTATCTTAGCAATTTCTTCTCAGCTAGCTACATAGCCGTCTTTGTATCAAAAGATAATTGCGTAATTATCGTATTTCGCCGTCCTAACGTAGTCTTCACTAGTCTTCACTAGCCAGCTAGCTAACGTCCACTGATTAGCTGCACTGGAGAAACTGTTACACTCAACTGAACGACTTGATTAGTTTAGTGTCAGCTAGCTACATAGCTGTCTTTGCTGTCTTCGTATCATCGTATCATCGTATCCAAGATAATTGTGTTGTTTAGGTTTAGAGTGTGTAGTCTTAGAGTGATTATCTTAATTTACCGAGGTTAGCTAGCCAGCTATTTGTCGTCCTTAACGTAGGTGACTCTGCTAGCTAGCCAACAGCTAGCCAACGCTAGCCAACGTCTTCTGTATAGAACTCAACTACCCGGTCGCATTCACAGGTTGTATCACATTTTCACTTCATTTTCATTACAGTACAACGGTTTGATTTGTTTGATCGTAGCTAGCTACTTAGCTAGCTACATAGCCGTCTTTGTATCAAAGATAATTGTGTAGTCTAGAGCGATTTTCTAGGTTCGCTAGCCATCTATTGTCGTTCTTTAACGCAACGTAACGTAAACAACACTGCTAGCTAGCCTGCTAGCCCCGAATAGCAACACTGCAGAAACTATTACACTCAACGGAACGACTTGATTAGTGTAGTGTCAACAACGCACCCACTGCCAGCTGGCCTACTTCAGCAGTACTGTATCATTTTAATCATTTTAGTCAATAAGATTCTTGCTACGTAGCTTAACTTTCTGAACATTCGAGACGTGTAGTCCACTTGTCATTCCAATCTCCTTTGCATTAGCGTAGCCTCTTCTGTAGCCTGTCAACTATGTGTCGGTTTATCCCTGTTCTCTCCTCTCTGCACAGACCATACAAACGCTCCTCACCGCGTGGCGCGGCCACCCTACTCTGGTGGTCCCAGCGCGCACGACCCACGTGGAGTTCCAGGTCTCCGGTAGCCTCTGGAACTGCCAATCTGCGGTCAACAAGGCAGAGTTCATCTCAGCCCATGCCTCCTCCAGTCCCTCGACTTCTTGGCCCTGACGGAAACATGGATCACCACAGACAACACTGCTACTCCTACTGCTCTCTCTTCGTCCGCCCACGTGTTCTCGCACACCCCGAGAGCGTCTGGTCAGCGGGGTGGTGGCACCGGGATCCTCATCTCTCCCAAGTGGTCATTCTCTCTTTCTCCCCTTACCCATCTGTCTATCGCCTCCTTTGAATTCCATGCTGTCACAGTCACTAGCCCTTTCAAGCTTAACATCCTTATCATTTATCGCCCTCCAGGTTCCTCGGAGAGTTCATCAATGAGCTTGATGCCTTGATAAGCTCCTTTCCTGAGGACGGCTCACCTCTCACAGTTCTGGGCGACTTTAACCTCCCCACGTCTACCTTTGACTCTTTCCTCTCTGCCTCCTTCTTTCCACTCCTCTCCTCTTTTGACCTCACCCTCTCACCTTCCCCCTACTCACAAGGCAGGCAATACGCTCGACCTCATCTTTACTAGATGCTGTTCTTCCACTAACCTCATTGCAACTCCTCCAAGTCTCCGCTTTCACTCCCTCCTCTCTACATTTTCCTCCTCTGTCTCTGCTGCTAAAGCCACTTTCTACCACGCTAAATTCCAAGCTTCTGCCTCTAACCCTAGGAAGCTCTTTGCCACCTTCTCCTCCCTCCTGAATCCTCCGCCCCTCCCCCTCCTCCCTCTCTGCAGATGACTTCATGTCAACCATTTTGAAAAGAAGGTCGACGACATCCGATCCTCGTTTGCTAAGTCAAACGACACCGCTGGTTCTGCTCACACTGCCCTACCCTATGCTCTGACCTCTTTCTCCCTCTCTCTCCAGATGAAATCTCGCGTCTTGTGACGGCCGGCCGCCCAACAACCTGCCCGCTTGACCCTATCCCCTCCTCTCTTCTCCAGACCATTTCCGGAGACCTTCTCCCTTACCTCACCTCGCTCATCAACTCATCCCTGACCGTTGGCTACGCCCCTTCCGTCTTCAAGAGAGCGAGAGTTGCACCCCTTCTGAAAAAAACCTACACTCGATCCCTCCGATGTCAACAATTACAGACCAGTATCCCTTCTTTCTTTTCTCTCCAAAACTCTTGAACGTGCCGTCCTTGGCCAGCTCTCCCGCTATCTCTCTCTGAATGACCTTCTTGATCCAAATCAGTCAGGTTTCAAGACTAGTCATTCAACTGAGACTGCTCTCCTCTGTATCACGGAGGCGCTCCGCACTGCTAAAGCTAACTCTCTCTCCTCTGCTCTCATCCTTCTAGATCTATCGCTGCCTTCGATACTGTGAACCATCAGATCCTCCTCTCCACCCTCTCCGAAGTTGGGCATCTCTCGGCGCGGCCCACGCTTGGATTGCGTCCTACCTGACAGGTCGCTCCTACCAGGTGGCGTGGCGAGAATCTGTCTCCTCACCACGCGCTCTCACCACTGGTGTCCCCAGGGCTCTGTTCTTGGCCCTCTCCTATTCTCGCTATACACCAAGTCACTTGGCTCTGTCATAACCTCACATGGTCTCTCTTATCATTGCTATGCAGAGACGACACACAATTAATCTTTCCTTTCCCCCTTCTGATGACCAGGTGGCGACCGTGATCTCTGCATGTCTGGCAGACATATCAGTGTGGGATGACGGATCACCACCTCAAGCTGAACCTCGGCAAGACGGAGCTGCTCTTCCTCCCGGGAAGGACTGCCCGCTCCATGATCTCGCCATCACGGCTGACAACTCCACTGTGTCCTCCTCCCAGGAGCGCCAAGAACCTTGGCGTGATCCTGGACAACACCCTGTCGTTCTCAACTAACATCAAGGCGGTGGCCCGTCTCTGTAGGTTCATGCTCTACAACATCCGCAGAGTACGACCCTCACTCTCACACAGGAAGCGGCGCAGGTCCTAATCCAGGGCACTTGTCATCTCCGTCTGGATTACTGCAACCTCGCTGTTGGCTGGGCCTCTGCCTGTGCCATTAAACCCTTCAACTCATCCAAGAACGCCAGCCCGTCTGGTGTTCAACCTCTTCCTAAGTTCTCTCACGTCACCCCGCTCCTCCGTTCTCTCCACTGGCTTCCAGTTGAAGCTCGCATCCGCTACAAGACCATGGTGCTTGCCTACGGAGCTGTGAGGGGAACGGCACCTCAGTACCTCCAGGCTCTGATCAGGCCCTACACCCAAACAAGGGCACTGCGTTCATCCACCTCTGGCCTGCTCGCCTCCCTACCACTGAGGAAGTACAGCTCCCGCTCAGCCCAGTCAAAACTGTTCGCTGCCCTGGCCCCCCAATGGTGGAACAAACTCCCTCACGACGCCAGGACAGCGGAGTCAATCACCACCTTCCGGAGACACCTGAAACCCCACCTCTTTAAGGAATACCTAGGATAGGTTAAGTAATCCCTCTCACCCCACCCCCTAAGTTTTAGATGCACTATTGTTAAGTGACTGTCCCACTGGATGTCATAAGGTGAATGCACCAATTTGTAAGTCGCTCTGGATAAGAGCGTCTGCTAAATGACTTAAATGTAAATGTAAATGTACACCTCTACTACACCTCTACTACACATATACTACATCTATACTACACCTATACTACACCTCTACTACACATATACGACACCGCTACTACACCTCTACTACAGATATACTACACCTACGTCTACAGGTATACTACACGTCTACTACACATACAACACCTCTACTACACCTCTACTACACCTCCACTACACATATACTACATCTCCACTACACCTCTACTACACCTCTACTACACCTCTACTACACCTCTACAGATATACTACACGTCTACTACACATACGACACCTCTACTACACCTCCACTACACCTCTACTACACCTCTACTACACATATATTACATCTCTACTGCACCTCTACTACAGATATACTACATGTCTACTACACATCACGACACCTCTACTGACACCTCTACGACACCTCTACTACACGTCTACTACAAGTCTACTACACCTCTACTACACCTTTACTACAGATATACTACACCTATACAACAGATATACTACACCTCTATCCTAACATATTCTACAGATATACTATATATTCTATCCCACATATTCTACAGATATACATATTCTACAGATATACTCACACTCCTATATTCTATCCTACATATTCTACAGATATATACATTCTATCCTACATATTCTACAGATATACTACATATTCTACAGATATATCAAGTCATATATTCTATCCTACATATTCTACAGATATACTACACATCTAATACATGCCTCTACTACAGATATACTATTCTACACATATACTACATATACTACAGATATACTATACATTCTATCCTACATATTCTACAGATATACTATATATTCTATCCTACATATTCTACAGATATACTACATATTCTACAGATATACTATATATTCTATCCTACATATTCTACAGATATACTACACTCCTCTACTACACATCTACTACACCTCTACTACACCTCTACTACAGATATACTACACATCTACTACACCTCTACTACACCTCTACTACAGATATACTACATCTCTTCTACACCACTACAGATATACTACAACTCTATTACATCTCTACTACACCTCTACTACAGATATACTACACATATACTACACCTCTACTACGATATACTACATCTCTACTACACCTCTACTACAGATATACTACATCTCTACTACAGCTCTACTACAGATATACTACAACTCTATTACATCTCTACTACACCTCTACTACAGATATACTACACATATACTACACTCTACTACAGATATACTACATCTCTACTACACCTCTACTACAGATATACTACAACTCTACTACACCTCTACTACAGATATACTACATCTCTACTACACCTCTACTACAGATATACTACAACTCTATTACATGTCTACTACACCTCTACTACAGATATACTACACATATACTACACCTCTACTACAGATATACTACATCTCTACTACACCTCTACTACAGATATACTACAACTCTACTACACCTCTACTACAGATATACTACATCTCTACTACACCTCTACTACAGATATACTACAACTCTATTACATCTCTACTACACCTCTACTACAGATATACTACACATATACTACACCTATACTACAGATATACTACACCCTACTACACATATACTACACCTCTACTACACCTCTACTACAGATATACTACACCTATACTACAGATATACTACAACTCTACTACACCTCTACTACACATATACTACATCTCTACTACACCTCTACTACACCGCTACTACACCTCTACTACACATATACTACATCTATACTACACCTCTACTACACCTCTACTACACATATACTACATCTATACTACACCTATACTACACCTCTACTACACATATACGACACCGCTACTACACCTCTACTACAGATATACTACACCTCGTCTACAGGTATACTACACGTCTACTACATATACAACACCTCTACTACACCTCTACTACACCTCCACTACACATATACTACATCTCCACTACACCTCTACTACACCTCTACTACACCTCTACTACACCTCTACAGATATACTACACGTCTACTACACATACGACACCTCTACTACACCTCCACTACACCTCTACTACACCTCTACTACACATATATTACATCTCTACTACACCTCTACTACAGATATACTACATGTCTACTACACATACGACACCTCTACGACACCTCTACGACACCTCTACTACACGTCTACTACAAGTCTACTACACCTCTACTACACCTTTACTACAGATATACTACACCTATACAACAGATATACTACACCTCTACTACACCTCTACTACAGATATACTACATCTCTACTACACCTCTACTACACCTCTAATACACCTCTACTACACCACTACACCTCTACTACAGATATACTACACCTCTACTACACATCGAATACACTCTACTACACCTCTACTACAGATATACTACACCTATACTACACATCTAATACACCTCTACTACACCTCTACTACAGATATACTACACCTCTACTACACATCTACTACATCTCTACAACACCTCTACTACAGATATACTACACATCTACTACGCCTCTACTACAGATATACTACACCTCTACTACACATCTACTACACCTCTACTACAGATATACTACACATCTACTACACCTCTACTACATCTCTACTACAGATATACTACACCTCTACTACACCTCTACTACAACTCTACTACACCTCTACTACACCTCTACTACAGATATACTACACCTCTACTACAACTCTACTACACCTCTACTACACCTCTACTACAGATATACTACACCTCTACTACACATCTACTACACCTCTACTACACCTCTACTACAGATATACTACACATCTACTACACCTCTACTACACCTCTACTACAGATATACTACATCTCTTCTACACCACTACAGATATACTACAACTCTATTACATCTCTACTACACCTCTACTACAGATATACTACACATATACTACACCTCTACTACAGATATACTACATCTCTACTACACCTCTACTACAGATATACTACATCTCTACTACAGCTCTACTACAGATATACTACAACTCTATTACATCTCTACTACACCTCTACTACAGATATACTACACATATACTACACCTCTACTACAGATATACTACATCTCTACTACACCTCTACTACAGATATACTACAACTCTACTACACCTCTACTACAGATATACTACATCTCTACTACACCTCTACTACAGATATACTACAACTCTATTACATGTCTACTACACCTCTACTACAGATATACTACACATATACTACACCTCTACTACAGATATACTACATCTCTACTACACCTCTACTACAGATATACTACAACTCTACTACACCTCTACTACAGATATACTACATCTCTACTACACCTCTACTACAGATATACTACAACTCTATTACATCTCTACTACACTTACTACAGATATACTACACATATACTACACTCTACTTACAGATATACTACATCTCTAATACACTTACTACGATATACTACATCTCTATCACACTTACTACAGATATACTACAACTCTACTACACCTCTACTACAGATATACTACATCTCTACTACACTTACTACAGATATACTACAACTCTATTACATGTCTACTACACTTACTACAGATATACTACACATATATCTACACCTCCTCTACTACAGATATACTACATCTCTACTACACCTCTACACAGATATACTACAACTCTACTACACCTCTTCTACAAATATACTACATCTCTACTACACCTCTTACTACAGATATACTACACATATACTACACCTCTACTACAGATATACTACATCTACTACACCTCTACTACAGATATACTACATCTCTACTACACCTCTACTACAACTTTTACAACTATGCTACAATTATACTACAACTATACGACAACTCTACTACAGACGAACTTCACCTCTCACACTTTGTATTTACTGTAGACCTAAGCCATTAACCCATTGATATGATGTCATCTGTGTGTGTGTGTGTGTGTGTGTGTGTGTGTGTGTGTGTGTGTGTGTGTGTGTGTGTGTGTGTGTGTGTGTGTGTGTGTGTGTGTGTGTGTGTGTGTGTGTGTGTGTGTGTGTGTGTGTGTGTGTGGTGTGTGTGTGTTAACGCCCCTACCAGATGTGGATGAGTGTGTGTCGGAGCCCTGTAAGCACGGAGGAACCTGTGAGGATCAGCCTGGATCCTACTACTGTCACTGCCAGCAGGGTTTCATGGGACGAGACTGTGAGCCAGGTACAGGCAACTCTCTTTCATGTCGACCTATCCATTATGATCTTCTCATGTGCCCCTCCCCACGTGTCCATGCTGGACCTATCCATTATGATCTAAACGCCTGAACCGATCTGGGATCAGGTGCCCCCCGTGTCCATGGTGCCCCTAAACGCCTGAACTGATCTGGGATCATGTGCCCCCCGTGGTCCATGTTGACCTATCCATTATGATCTAAAAGCCTGAACTGATCTGGGATCAGGTGCCCTCCCCACGTGTCCATGTTGACCTATCCATTATAATCTAAACGCCTGAACTGATCTGGGACAGGTGCCCCCCCCCCGTGTCCATGTTGACCTATCCATTATGATCTAAACGCTTGAACTGATCTGGGATCAGGTGCCCCCCCCCCCCGTGTCCATGTTGACCTATCCATTATAATCTAAACGCCTGAACTGATCTGGGATCATGCCCCCCGTGTCCATGTTGACCTATCCATTATGATCTAAACGCCTGAACTGATCTGGGATCATCATTCATAATAACCCTTAAGTTAAACCCCCAACTCTATTTTTTTTTTGCTGTTGTCGTCAACATGGCGTCGAGGGCCCAACGTACAGGTGAGCTGTAACCATAGTAACCCTGCCTGACTGGTTCTCCTGTGTGTGGAGACGTTGTCCCCAGAGCAGGACGGGGTGTGAGTCCAGCCCCTGTCTGAACGGCGGTGTGTCGTGGACAGGCGAAACCACCTGTGTGTCTGTAAAGAAGGTTTTTCTTCGGGGATCGTTGCCAGTCGTGTGAGTAGAACTCAACCGTGATCCGGTTTCCACACCCCTTTTCTTTTTCCTCCAGAAGTGTGCCGCACTCGGAGTCCACGTCGATGGATTTAAAAGGAACGGACGGACTGGTGAGGAATATGATGGAAACTCACGCCAGACAATCCAGCGCTTTTAAATGCACGAGGTGGGGGGTGAACAGAGTGCACATTTCCCGGAGAAAGGAAAGGAATGACCCTGGGAACGCCACAGCTGCCTGTCTGTTGTGATGAACAGAACAGAGCACATTCTGGTGATACCTGGTCTCTGTCTCCCCTAGTGGACAATCCCTGTGTACTGCAGCCGTGTGGGAACAGAGGTCTCTGCCAGAGCAACAGGAGAGGGAACTACAGCTGTACTTTTGAAGTGGGACACACAGGCAAGGACTGTGAGAGAGGTGAGTCTGAATCGCATTCGGTTCTATTCGCACAGGAAAGGACTGTGAGAGAGGTGAGTCTGAATCGCATTCGTTTCTATTCGCACACAGGCAAGGACTGTGAGAGGTGAGTCTGAATCGATTCGGTTCTATTCGCACACAGGGAAAGGACTGTGAGAGAGGTGAGTCTGAATCGCATTCGGTTCTGTTCGCACACAGGCAAGGCAAGGTGACTGTGTTCTATTCGCACACAGGAAAGGACTGTGAGGAGAGGTGAGTCTGAATCGCATTCGGTTCTATTCGCTATCTTTATTATAGCAATTCAAGGAACCCCATCAATTTAACTTCTGACCTAATGAATCTTATCGATGAATCAATCAATTACTAATTGAATTTTTATCAAACTAGGAAACTATGTTTCAGAACCTTATTGGCTGAAGCTGCAGTAAGTTGTGGTGTTAATAACCGGCTTTTTTCTAAACACTGTTCCCAGACTGCTGCCTCCTCTGGTCTGCATGTATTACGGGTGGAGTGGAGGATGAGGTGGGAGTTGCACTGGGACCTGCTGCCTTTCCTCTCAGAGCCTGGTCAGTTTAATTTCAATTTCTTTAACCAGGAAGACCTGAAACAGATGTATCCTTCCTGTAAAGTCTGTCTATATGATCTCAAATGTATATATATATATATACTGTATATAGGAGTAGGGCTCTGGTCTAAAGCAGTGGCACCATAGGGAATAGGTCTTTTGGTCTAAAGTAGTACCATATAGGAATAGGCTCTGGTCTAAAGTAGTGCAATTATATAGAATAGGTCTCTGGTCTAAAGTATGCACTATATAGGGGAGTAGGGACTGTCAAAAATAGTAATTATATAAGGAATAGGCCTCTGGTCTAAATTAGTGCACTATATAGGGAATAGGGCTCTGGTCTAAAGTAGTGCACTATATAGGGAATAGGGCTCTGGTCTAAAGTAGTGCACTATACAGGGAATAGGGCTCTGGTCTAAAGTAGTGCCACTATATAGGGAATAGGGCTCTGGTCTATAGTAGTGCACTATATAGGGAATAGGGCTCTGGTCTAAAGTAGTGCACTATATAGGGAATAGGGCTCTGGTCTAAAGTAGTGCACTATATAGGGAATAGGGCTCTGGTCTAAAGTAGTGTACTATATAGGGAATAGGGCTCTGGTCTATAGTAGTTAACTATATAGGGAATAGGGCTCTGGTCTAAAGTAGTGCACTATATAGGGAATAGGGCTCTGGTCTAAAGTAGTGCACTATATAGGGAATAGGGCTCTGGTCTAAAGTAGTGTACTATATAGGGAATAGGGCTCTGGTCTATAGTAGTTAACTATATAGGGAATAGGGCTCTGGTCTAAAGTAGTGCACTATATAGGGAAGAGGCTTCTATTCAAAGTAGTGCACTATATAGGGAATAGGTTTATTCTGTTAGTGCACTATATAGAATAGGCTCTGGTCTAAAGCAGTGTACCTTATAGAATAGGCTTCTGGTCTAAAGTAGTACCATATAGAATAGGGGCTCTGTCTAAAGTAGTGTACTATACAGGAATAGGGCTCTGGTCCAAAGTAGTGCACATATAGGAATAGGGTCATTCTAAAGTGAAAATTATATAGGGAATAGGCTCTGGTCTAAAGTAGTGCACTATATAGGGAATAGGGCTCTGTCTAAAGTAGCACTATATAGGGAATAGGGTTCTGTCTAAAGTAGTGCACTATATAGGGAATAGGCTCTGTTCAAAAGTAGTGCACTATATAGGGAATAGGGCTTCGGTCTAAAGTAGTGCATTATATAGGGAATAGGCTCTGGTCTAAAGTAGTGTACTATACAGGGAATAGGCTCTGGTCTAAAGTAGTGCACTATATAGGGAATAGGGCTCTGGTCTAAAGTAGTGCACTATATAGGGAATAGGGCTCTGTCTAAAGTAGTGCACTATATAGGGAATAGGGGCTCTGGTCTAAAGTAGTGCACTATATAGAATAGGGCTCTGGTCTAAAGTAGCACTATATAGAATAGGGCTCTGGTCTAAAGTAGTGCACTATAGGAATAGGGTCAGGGTCTGAAAGTAGTGCACTATATAGGGAATAGGCTCTCTGGTCTAAAGTAGGCTATATAGGGAATAGGGCTCTGGTCTATAGTAGTTAACTATATAGGAATAGGGCTCTTGGTCTCAGTAGTGCACTATATAGGAATAGGGCTCTGGTCTAAAGTAGTGTACTATATAGGGAATAGGGTTTGGTCTAAAGTAGTGCACTATATAGGGAATAGGGCTGTGGTCTAAAGTAGTGCACTATATAGGAATAGGGCTCTGGTCTAAAGTAGTGTACTATATAGGGAATAGGGGCTCTGGTCTAAAGTAGTGCACTATATAGGAATA
>NW_025751029.1:0-16745 GCF_021184085.1 Oncorhynchus gorbuscha
GTGCTCGTCATTGAAGAGCTCCTTTAAAAGGCAGCGGCCGCTTTCATTCCCCCAACAGCTTCTAGAAAACCTGACGAGAATATAACAAGGCAACTGTACAGGGACCATGACGTCACTCAGCCCTGCTCTAAAAACAGCCTGGGAGTTAGTTGACATCACTCAGCCCTGCTCTAAAAATAGCCAGGGAGTTAGTCGATATCACTTAGCCCTGCTCTAAAAATAGCCAGGGAGTTAGTCGATATCACTCAGCCCTGTTCTAAAAATAGCCTAAGTACCTTGGCATCATACTTGATTCCAACCTCTTTTAAAAAGCCACCCTGTCTGAGACCCTAAGCCACCCTGTCTGAGACCCTAAGCCACCCTGTCTGAGACCCTAAGCCACCCTGTCTGAGACCCTAAGCCAACCTGTCTGAGACCCTAAGCCACCCTGTCTGAGACCCTAAGCCACCCTGTCTGAGACCCTAAGCCACCCTGTCAGAGACCCTAAGCCACCCTGTCTGAGACCCTAAGCCACCCTGTCTGAGACCCTAAGCCACCCTGTCTGAGACCCTAAGCCACCCTGTCAGACCCTAAGCCACCCTGTCAGAGACCCTAAGCCACCCTGTCTGAGACCCTAAGCCACCCTGTCTGAGACCCTAAGCCACCCTGTCTGAGACCCTAAGCCACCCTGTCTGAGACCCTAAGCCACCCTGTCTGAGACCCTAAGCCACCCTGTCTGAGACCCTAAGCCACCCTGTCTGAGACCCTAAGCCACCCTGTCTGAGACCCTAAGCCACCCTGTCTGAGACCCTAAAACACCCTGCCTGAGACCCTAAAAACACCCTGCCTGAGACCCTAAAAACACCCTGCCTGAGACCCTAAGCCACCCTGCCTGAGACCCTAAGCCACCCTGTCTGAGACCCTAAGCCACCCTGTCAGAGACCCTAAGCCAACCTGTCTGAGACCCTAAGCCACCCTGTCAGAGACCCTAAGCCAACCTGTCTGAGACCCTAAGCCACCCTGCCTGAGACCCTAAGCCAACCTGCCTGAGACCCTAAGCCACCCTGTCTGAGACCCTAAGCCAGCCTGTCTGAGACCCTAAAAACACCCTGCCTGAGACCCTAAGCCAACCTGCCTGAGACCCTAAGCCAACCTGCCTGAGACCCTAAGCCAACCTGCCCTGAGACCCTAAGCCACCCTGCCTGAGACCCTAAGCCACCCTGCCTGAGACCCTAAGCCAACCTGTCTGAGACCCTAAGCCAACCTGCCTGAGACCCTAAGCCAACCTGCCTGAGACCCTAAGCCAATCTGCCTGAGACCCTAAGCCACCCTGCCTGAGACCCTAAGCCACCCTGCCTGAGACCCTAAGCCACCCTGTTAGAGACCCTAAGCCACCCTGCCTGAGACCCTAAGCCACCCTGCCTGAGACCCTAAGCCAACCTGTCCCCAACCTGTCTGAGACCCTAAGCCAATCTGCCTGAGACCCTAAGCCAACCTGTCTGAGACCCTAAGCCAACACGAAGAAAGAAGTGAACTGAGCCACGGGGCTGTTGGACTGCTGCGGAGAGAGAGGGGTTTCTGGGTAAAGGAGTCTAGAATGTGCTGAGGGGACATTGTGGGTTCTGGGTAGAGGAGTCTAGAATGTGCTGAGGGGACAGAGTGGGTTCTGGGGGTAGAGGAGTCTAGAATGTGCTGAGGAGACAGAGTGGGTTCTGGGTAGAGGAGTCTAGAATGTGTTGAGGAGACAGAGAGGGTTCTGGGTAGAGGAGTCTAGAATGTGCTGAGGGGACAGAGTGGGTTCTGGGTAGAGGAGTCTAGAATGTGCTGAGGGGACATTGGGTTCTGGGTAGAGAGGAGTCTAGAATGTGCTGAGGGGACAGAGTGGGTTCTGGGTAGAGGTGTTTAGAATGTGATGAACTGAGTCATGGTCCTGTTGGACTGCTGAGGAGACACAGAGGGGTTCTGGGTAGAGGAGTCTAGAATGTGCTGAGGAGACAGAGAGGGTTCTGGGTAGAGGAGTCTAGAATGTGCTGAGGGGACAGAGTGGGTTCTGGGTAGAGGAGTCTAGAATGCTGGGGACAGAGTGGGTTCTGGGTAGAGGAGTCTAGAATGTGCTGAGAGGGACAGAGTGGGTTCTGGGTAGAGGTAGAATGTGATGAGTCATGGTCCTGTTGGACTGCTGAGGAGACAGAGGGGGTTCTGGGTAGAGGAGTCTAGAATGTGCTGAGGAGATAGAGAGGGTTCTGGGCAGAGGAGTCTAGAATGTGCTGAGGGAGATAGAGAGGGTTCTGGGTAGAGGAGTCTAGAATGTGCTGAGGGACAGAGTGGGTTCTGGGTAGAGGTGTTTAGAATGTGATGAACTGAGTCATGGTCCTGTTGGACTGCTGAGGAGACAGAGGGGGTTCTGGGTAGAGGAGTCTAGAATTGCTGAGGAGACAGAGGAGGGTTCTGGGTAGAGGAGTCTAGAATGTGCTGAGGAGATAGAGAGGGGTTCTGGGTAGAGGAGTCTAGAATGTGCTGAGGGGACAGAGTGGGTTCTGGGTAGAGGTGTTTAGAATGTGATGAACTGAGTCATGGTCCTGTTGGACTGCTGAGGAGACAGAGGGGGTTCTGGGTAGAGGAGTCTAGAATGTGATGAACTGAGTCATGGTCCTGTTGGACTGCTGAGGAGACAGAGGGGGTTCTGGGTAGAGGAGTCTAGAATGTGCTGAGGGGACAGAGTGGGTTCTAGAGGAGTCTAGAATGTGCTGAGGAGACAGAGGGGGTTCTGGGTAGAGGAGTCTAGAATGTGCTGAGGGGACAGAGTGGGTTCTGGGTAGAGGAGTCTAGAATGTGCTGAGGGGACAGAGTGGGTTCTGGGTAGAGGAGTCTAGAATGTGCTGAGGGACAGAGTGGGTTCTGGGTAGAGGAGTCTAGAATGCTGAGGAGACAGAGGGGGTGTAGAGGAGTCTAGAATGTGCTGAGGGGACAGAGTGGGTTCTGGGTAGAGGTGTTTAGAATGTGCTGAGGAGACAGAGGGGGTTCTGGGTAGAGGAGTCTAGAATGTGCTGAGGGGACAGAGTGGGTTCTGGGTAGAGGTGTTTAGAATGTGCTGAGGAGACAGAGGGGGTTCTGGGTAGAGGAGTCTAGAATGTGCTGAGGGGACAGAGTGGGTTCTGGGTAGAGGAGTCTAGAATGTGCTGAGGAGACAGAGGGGGTTCTGGGTAGAGGAGTCTAGAAAGGAAGTTGGATCGGGAAGAAACCAATAACACGTTTTTAAACCCAGTCTATTCCTGTGGAACGTTATACGACAGACATTCTAACTTGGGTCATGTAGAAACCCTCTCCCCTTAAGATATCGAGGAAGGCTTGAAATTCTTTCAGTGATGCAGCAAGACTGTAAGGTCTCAGGAATACACAGCAGCTTCGGGATGCCGTGACAGTATGCACTAAATTGGGAGTACTGCACTTGTCTGCAGTGCACTGATCACCAGTGGGCTCCTGTATATATATATATATATCAAACCCAGCGGTACTAACCTGTGCTCCGTCCTTCAGTTTGAGAATACACTCCATTGTGTTAATGGTGATGACCACGGCCTCGGAGCCCAGTTTGGTCCAGGGCACGTGGATACACAATTCATGGATGTGCCCGCTCAGGAAGGTGAAGGGCAGTTTCAGCTCCTAGAAACAGGGAAGAACATTTAAATAAGTCACTGCATTGGCTCAGTGGGTTGGAGCCTGGGTCTTGGCAATGCTAAGGGATGTAGGGTAGGATCTCTACAGGACATCTGACCAGACATGAGGGTAGGATCTCCCCCTAACCACTAGGCTACCTGCCCCCCCCCCCTCTAACCAATAGACTACCTGCCCCCCCCCCTCTAACCACTAGGCTACCTGCCCTCCCCTAGGTCACCTGACCCCCCTCCTCTAACCACTAGGTCACCTGCCCCCCCCCTAACCACTAGGCTACCTGCCCCCCCCTAACCACTAGGCTACCTGCCCCTCCTCTAACCACTAGGCTACCTGCCCCCCCTCCTCTAACCACTAGGCTACCTGCCCCCCTCCTCTAACCACTAGGCTACCTGCCCCCCTCCTCTAACCACTAGGCTACCTGCCCCCCTCCTCTAACCACTAGGCTACCTGCCCCCCCCCCTAACCACTAGGCTACCTAAAGTGATTACTAAAATCCACATAGAGTTACAGCCGCGTCATCAATCACTGGACACAGACTGTTTGACATCAGGCCTGGTGGGATCCCAGTCCCTGTCCCTGGGTGTCACTATTGAGCAGGAACAGACAGGTGGCAGGGTGACACACGTCTAGCCTGGGTGTCACTATTGAGCAGGTAGTGACAGGTGGCAGGGTGACACATGTCTAGCCACCGGACGATGGAGCAAGTGACCTCTTGTGGGAAAAGAGCAGACTCAGATTGAGACTGACCTGACCTGCATTCATAGTTACCTCAGCCAAAGAGCAGATACAAAGTCAATAGCATTACTAAGAGTTATTCCTGGACATTAAAGTGTTATTACCGGGTTATTACCAAGTTATTACCATGGTATTAGTGTTAATACCATTTACATTTACATTTAAGTCATTTAGCAGACGCTCTTATCCAGAGCGACTTACAAATTGGATACCAGGTTATTACCATGTTATTACAGGGGTATTAGTGTTACTACCAGGTTATTACCATGTTATTACAGGGGTAGTGTTAATACCAGGTTATGACCATGTTATTACAGGGGTATTAGTGTTAATACCAGGTTATGACCATGTTATTACAGGGGTATTAGTGTTAATACCAGGTTATTACCATGTTATTACAGGGGTATTAGTGTTAATACCAGGTTATTACCATGTTATTACCATGGTATCAGTGTTAATACCAGGTTATTACCATGTTATTACAGGGGTATTAGTGTTAATACCAGGTTATTACCATGTTATTACAGGGGTATTAGTGTTATGACCATGTTATTACAGGGGTATTAGTGTTAATACCAGGTTATGACCATGTTATTACAGGGGTATTAGTGTTAATACCAGGTTATTACCATGTTATTACAGGGGTATTAGTGTTAATACCAGGTTATTAAACATGTTATTGAGACTTAATGTTAATACCAGGTTATTACAGGGGTATTAGTGTTAATAGCCAGGTTATTACCATGTTATTACAGGGGTATTACAGTCAATAGCATTATTAAACATGTTATTACAGGGGCATTAGTGTTAATACCAGGTTATTACAGTGTTATTACAGGGTATTACAGTGTTAATACCATGTTATTAAACATGTTATTACAGGGGTATTAGTGTTAATACCAGGTTATTACCATGTTATTACAGGGGGTATTAGTGTTAATACCAGGTTATTACAGGGGTATTAGTGTTATTAATGGGTTATTACCATGTTATTACAGGGTATTAGTGTTAATACCAGTTATTACCATGTTATTACAGGGGTATTAGTGTTAATACCAGGTTATTAAACATGTTATTACAGGGGTATTACAGTGTTAATACCAGGTTATTAAACATGTTATTACAGGGGTATTAGTGTTAATACCAGGTTATTACCATGTTATTACAGGGGTATTAGTGTTAATACCAGGTTATTACCATGTTATTACAGGGGTATTAGTGTTAATACCAGGTTATTACCATGTTATTACAGGGGTATTAGTGTTAATACCAGGTTATTACCATGTTATTACAGGGGTATTTCAGTGTTAATACCAGGTTATTAAACATGTTATTACAGGGGTATTAGTGTTAATACCAGGTTATGACCATGTTATTACAGGGGTATTAGTGTTACCAGGTTATTACCATGTTATTACAGGGGTATTAGTGTTAATACCAGGTTATTACCATGTTATTACAGGGGTATTAGTGTTGATACCCAGGTTATTAAACATGTTATTACAGGTTATTACAGTGTTAATACCAGGTTATTAAACATGTTATTACCAGGTTATGACCAGTGTTAATACCAGGTTATTACAGTGTTAATACCAGGTTATTACCGTGTTATTACAGGGGTATTAGTGTTAATACCAGGTTATTACCATGTTATTACAGGGGTATTTCAGTGTTAATACCAGGTTATTAAACATGTTATTACAGGGGTATTAGTGTTAATACCAGGTTATTACCATGTTATTACAGGGGTAGTGTTAATACCAGGTTATGACCATGTTATTACAGGGGTATTAGTGTTAATACCAGGTTATTACCGTGTTATTACAGGGGTATTAGTGTTAATACCAGGTTATTAACAATGTTATTACAGGGGTATTAGTGTTAATACCAGGTTATTACCATGTTACAGGGGTTATTATGACCATGTTATTACAGGGTATTAGTGTTAATACCAGGTTATTACCATGTTATTACAGGGGTATTATAGTGTTAATACCAGGTTATTACCATGTTATTACAGAGGTATTAGTGTTAATACCAGGTTATTACCAGGTTATTACAGGGGTATTAGTGTTAATACCAGGTTATTACCATGTTATTACAGGGGTATTAGTGTTAATACCAGGTTATTACCATGTTATTTATAATACCAGGTTATTACCATGTTATTACAGGGGGTAGTGTTAATACCAGGTTATTACAGGGGTATTAGTGTTATTGCAGTGTTAATACCAGGTTGTTACAGTGTTATTACCAGGTTGTTACCAGGTTGTTACCAGGTTGTTACCAGGTTGTTACCAGGTTGTTACCAGGTTGTTACCAGGTTGTTACCAGGTTGTTACCGTGGTATTAGAGGGGTATTAGTGTTGATACCAGGTTATTACAGTGTTATTACTGTGTTATTACCATGTTATTACAGGGTATTAGTGTTAATACCAGGTTATTACCATGTTATTACAGGGGTATTACAGTGTTAATACCAGGTTATTACCGTGTTATTACAGGGGTATTACAGTGTTAATAGGCTTTATTCCAGTTTAAATATAGGGGCGGCAGCGTAGCCTAGTGGTTAGAGCGTTGGACTAGTAACCGGAAGGTTGCGAGTTCAAACCCCCGAGCTGACAAGGTACAAATCTGTCGTTCTGCCCCTGAACAGGCAGTTAACCCACTGTTCCCAGGCCGTCATTGAAAATAAGAATATGACTTGCCTGGTTAAATAAAGGTAAAATAAAATAAAAAATGAAAAATTAATTCCAGGATGAATCCATACCTGCTCCAGGACATCCAGCTTCAGCTCCAGCTTGCTCAGTACTACGTCTCCTCCCCATAGCGACAGCTGCAGGTCAGAGGGCTTCAGGTTCTTGATGTATTTGTTCACGTAGGTCATCAACAGGGGCGTGACATAGGACTCCAACATCCTGCCTCTGTCCTGGACCACAAACAGGGAAGGGGAGGAGTCAAATAACATGTCCTGGACCACAAACAGGGAAGGGGAGGAGTCAAATAACATGTCCTGGACCACAAACAGGGAAGGGGAGGAGTCAAATAACATGTCCTGGACCACAAACAGGGAAGGGAGGAGTCAAATAACATGTCCTGGACCACAAACAGGGAAGGAGGGAGGAGTCAAATAACATGTCCTGGACCACAAACAGGGAAGGGGAGGGAATGTCCTGGACCACAAACAGGGAAGGGGAGGAGTCAAATAACATGTCCTGGACCAAAACACAAACATGTCCTGGGGGAAGGGAGGAGTCAAATAACATGTCCTGGACCACAAAAACAGGGAAGGGGAGGTCAAATAACATGTCCTCAAATCAAATAACATGTCCTGGACCACAAACAACAGGGAAGGGAGGAGTCAAATAACATGTCCTGGACCACAAAAACAGGGAAGGGGAGGAGTCAAATAACATGTCCTGGACCACAAACAACACATGTCCTGGACCACAAACAGGGGAGGAGTCAAATAACATACACAAACAACAGGGAAGGAAGAAAGGGGAGGAGTCAAATAACACATGTCCTGGACTACAAACACAACCGGGAAGAAAGGGGAGGAGTCAAATAACACGTCCTGGACCACAAACACAACAGGGAAGAAAGGGAGGAGTCAAATAACACATGCCCTGGACCACAAACACAACAGATGGAAGAAAGGGGAGGAGTCAAATAACACATGTCCTGGATCACAAACACAACAGATGGAAGAAAGGGGAGGAGTCAAATAACACATGTCCTGGACCACAAACACAACAGGGAAGAAAGGGAGGAGTCAAATAACATGTCCTGGACCACAAACAGGAAAGGGGAGGAGTCAAATACCACAACAGGGAAGAAAGGAGGAGTCAAATAACACATGTCCTGGACCACAAACACAACCGGGAAGGGAGGAGTCAAATAACACATGTCCTGGACCACAAACAACAGGGAAGGGGAGGAGTCAAATAACACAACAGGGAAGAAAGGGGAGGAGTCAAATAACACATGTCCTGGACTACAAACACAACCGGGAAGAAAGGGGAGGAGTCAAATAAACACGTCCTGGACCACAAACACAACAGGAAGAAAGGGGAGGAGTCAAATAACACATGCCCTGGACCACAAACACAACAGATGGAAGAAAGGGGAGGAGTCAAATAACACATGTCCTGGATCACAAACACAACAGATGGAAGAAAGGGGAGGAGTCAAATAACACATGTCCTGGACCACAAACACAACAGGGAAGAAAGGGGGGAGTCAAATAACACATGTCCTGGACCACAAACACAACATGGAAGAATTGGGAGGAGTCATTCCAAGTCACAACACATAGTTGTTGTTTTTTATTAAAGGTTGAATAAAGCAAGTTGAGCTAGCCAAACAACATATCTGGTAACCGAGGGCTATCCTTAGCTAGCCAAATAACATATCTGGTAACCGAGGATATCCTTAGCTAGCCAAATAACATATCTGGTAACCGAGGCTATCCTTACCTAGCCAAATAACATATCTGGTAACCGAGGGCTATCCTTAGCTAGCCAAATAACTTATCTGGTAACCGAGGGCTATCCTTACCTAGCCAAATAACATATCTGGTAACCGAGGGCTATCCTTAGCTAGCCAAATAACTTATCTGGTAACCGAGGCTATCCTACCAGCCAAATAACATATCTGGTAACCGAGGGCTATCCTTAGCTAGCCAAATAACATATCTGGTAACCGAGGGCTATCCTTAGCTAGCCAAATAACATATCTGGTAACCGAGGGCTATCCTTACCTAGCCAAATAACATATCTGGTAACCGAGGGCTATCCTTAGCTAGCCATGCCAACAGCCCTTCAAAAAGCCCTCCAGTCAAACTAACTGCCCGAGCTAGAGATGCAGGACTGTAGAGGACTGGTAGAAACAGTCACATGGTAATGTGTGTTATAGACGTCCTTTATTTGACAACATTAAAATTAAGCGAACCACCTCACACAACATCATGTGGTTTGCCTTTTCATGTATCCAAATCTATGTGACTTGAGTGAGGATCATTTGCTAGATTGCATTGCTTACGTAGTGAGACTATAGTGTTTATCAACGTTGTTATTCGTTATTCACTGAGGATTTATTCCTCCTGTCACTTTTTTAAAATTTGTTATCTTTAACTCTGCCTTGTTGGAAAAGGGAGCCGTAACTCTTTCATGGTTAGTTTTACACCTGTTGTTTACCAAGCAATAGGCAAATACAATTTGACTTGAAATGTGACAGCTCACTACAGCCTGGCAGCGATCTAGATAGTGTAGCCATAGAGAATGATAGAGGCCTCTAGTGGCCAAAGGGCCATTTAAACATGGGCAGCACCATGAAGGGCTTCCACCATACTTCCGCCATTTTAAAGTAGTCAACTGGGTGGGGATTCCTATGAGTTGTAGCCTCAATAGCGCTCCATATGCAGTCACTGACGCTACAGCGGCACAGATGTTTATTTAAAATAGATGATTCCTCTATCAATTAAATTACATTTACTTAATTGGCATTACGTAACAATGTACATATTGCCAAAACTTATTTTGGATATTTACAATATAAAAATGAGAATTAAAATTGTCAACGGGACAACAGTAACAACAATAACCAAGTGTCAAAATAGCCATACATTCAACAATAACAATAAGCATACAGTAGAGGACACTGTGCAGGTTGATTGGTCTGTCTGTCTGTCTGTCTGTCTGTCTGTCTGTCTGTCTGTCTGTCTGTCTGTCTGTCTGTCTGTCTGTCTGTCTGTCTGTCTGTCTGTCTGTCTGTCTGTCTGTCTGTCTGTCTGTCTGTCTGTCTGTCTGTCTGTCTGTCTGTCTGTCTGTCTGTCTGTCTGTCTGTCTGTGTGTCTGTCTGTCTGTGCCCAGGCATGTGTCTGTGCCCTCTGTCTGCCCACCTTCATCTGGATTAAATCAATTTATGTTTCATCTGGAATGTGGTCGGAGAGGCAATATGGATGATGAGAGGCATGTCGCTCAGCCCTCTGGAGGCAGCCTCTGGAGGCATGTCGCCCCAGCCCTCTGGATGGCCCAGCACCATCGCCCAGCCCTCTGGAGGATGCCCAGCCCCTCTGAGGCATGTCGCCCAGCCTCTGGAGGCATGTCGCCCAGCCCTCTGGAGGCATGTCGCCCCCAGCCCTCTGGGCATGTCGCCCAGGCCTCTGGGCATGGAGGCATGTCGCCCAGGCCTCTGGAGGCATGTCGCCCAGGCCTCTGGAGGCATGTCGCCCAGCCCTCTGGAGGCATGTGCAGCCCAGGCCTCGCCATGTCCATGGCCTCTGGAGGCACCTCTGGAGGCATGTCGCCCTGGTCGAGGCCTCTGGAGGCATGTCGCCCAGGCCTCTGGAGGCATGTCGCCCAGGCCTCTGGAGGCATGTCGCCCAGACCTCTGGAGGCATGTCGCCCAGGCCTCTGGAGGCATGTCGCCCGCCCAGGCCTCTGGGAGGCATGTCGCCCAGAGGCCTCTGGAGGCATGTCGCTTGTCAAAGACCTTCTGGAGGCATGTATCACCGCCTGGGTACGGCAACTGCTCCGCCCTCAACCGTAAGGCTCTCCAGAGGTAGTGAGGAGGCATGTGCCTGCCCTCCAGGACACCTCTACAGGAAGGCATAAAGATCATCAAGGACCCACTGCCTGGCCTCATGGAGGCATGTCGCTGGGACAGAGACTGGCTTCTATCTGGACTGTTAAATAGCATGTGGCCATGACACTGACCCAACTCCAGCCTGGTAAATATATCACTAGGCATGTTACTTACCCCTACATTATTCATCTCATATGCATATGTATATACTGTACTCTCTGACTGCATCCTTAGGCACTAGCCACTTTAACTATGCCACTTTGTCCATGTTCCTTATCCTTACACTGTGTATAAGACAGTAGTTTTGGAATTGTTAGTTAGATTACTTGTTGGTTATCCCTCTGGCATTTCGGCATGTAACCATGTGTATGTGACATGAGCCTCTGGAGGCATGTCCACCTCTGAGCCTCTGGAGGGCATGTGGAGGCATGTCCATGAGCCTCTGGAGGCATGTCCATGAGCCTCTGGAGGCTGTCCATGAGCCTCTGGAGGCATGTCCATGAGCCTCTGGGCATGTCCATGAGCCTCTGGAGGCATGTCCATGAGCCTCTGAGCATGTCCATGAGCCTCTGGAGGCATGTCCATGAGCCTCTGGAGGCATGTCCATGAGCCTCTGGAGGCATGTCCATGAGCCTCTGGAGGCATGTCCATGAGCCCTCTGGAGGCATGTCGCTGAGCCTCTGGAGGCATGTCGCTGAGCCTCTGGAGGCATGTCGCTGAGCCTCTGGAGCATGTCGCTGAGCCTCTGGAGGCATGAAGAGGCCACCACGTCGTAACAACGAGGAGGGGCTCCGTATAGTTCTGCATTGACCTGATTGGTTGACTGTCGGTGAGGGCGGAAGTCTCTGTATAAAACACAAACTCGCTTCCTTCCTTCAGCCACATCTTCCTTCCACAGCTGCTCTACGAAGCGCAACGAGTATGAATTAACGCCATGACTTCTGCACAGGCCGTATCGCCGTAAATACCGCACGACCAACGCAGACATCGGATTGACCATGAAGCGCCTTTAAAAAGGACATCATAATATTGTTGATTGGGGTCCATACAATGCAACCCAGCTGGCTAGCACAATTAGCATGCAAGTTTCAACAAACTTGTGGGCCTGGCACGTACCATTAGTTATCTACCTAGTTAGCAGCAGTTAATAAGGCTGGTTGGAGTTATTGGACTATTATAAAGGGGTGTCCGTGTTGCATTCTGGTAAAGTGTTGGTTAGCCAAATGACAGTTGAGTTGGATAGCTCAATAGCTTGCTAACCTTAGCCTAGCTAGATATCTAGCCATTTCAGTAAGCCAAATAAACGAAGCTTATACGACCGCTGTCTCTACTTACACTCAATTATTTTCCCTTGCGTGTTTGCTGCAGTTTTCAATGAATCTCTTCGGTAGCACACCGGTTAAGTCATCCCGTTTAGCTGAAGCAAGGCACATTTTTTGTCTCGGGAAACGTCATCGTCAACTATAACACAGAACTTCCGCGTGTTAACTGTGTCGTCATTTCCTGGTTAGGTATTCAAACACCACGCCCCCTCCCTCCCCCGAACCAATACATTTACGCGGTTCCCTTTCTTGCCTCGTCTCATTCATAAAATATAGTGAACTGTGTTCAGAGCAAAATGGTGTAAATTTATCAAGCGCAATTGAAACACGAAACCGATTGCGTTTTAGGGTTTGAGGCTTCGTGATCTGGTGACAATAAAAATACAAGTAGCTCGTCAACTTCTTAAATTTAGCTCATGAATGGTTTGATTATAATTCTAGCATGATACAGGTATTAAAATTAAAATAGATTATCAGTAGAAAATGTATGGCTATAATACAAATGTATCAAATGTTGCACCAGAGTACATGGAATATGAATAAACAATAAATGCTAAATGTGTCGTTCATCATGCTGAAATCTTTAAACGAATGCTTAGTCTTTAGATTCTAGTCTGCACGTGTCAACTACTGGTCATTGTCGACATTTTGATTACTTCTCCCAGCAAATTCTGAAATGTCTGATTTCAATACAATAGAATGAAAAATAGCAGATCACATAGGTCAATCAAAATCAAATTTATTTATATAGCCCTTCGTACATCAGCTGATATCTCAAAGTGCTGTACAGAAACCCAGCCTAAAACCCCCAAACAGCAAGCAATGCAGGTGTAGAAGCACAATGCAGGTGTAGAAGCACGGTGGCTAGGAAAAACTCTCTAGAAAGGCCAAAACCTAAGAAGGTCAATGCATTTATTATTGTATTACTGTTATGTTCATAATCTCTGGAGATTTCAAATATAAGAAAAATTATCTGATTTAAACCACTTGATTACTGCTTGAGCATGTTGTTGAATTCTGATGTTTATTCCATTTCATTATTTAAAAAATTCTCCCTTATTTCCAGGTGTAGTTTTACAAATCACAACTTTATTCCTCTCATGTCCTTCTAATCATGAAATGTAATGACAAATACATTTAAAAAGGGACAATCAGCAGTTTCTACATCCATTTTTTGGACTTATAAATGAATGGTATGAACCCATTGATTGTTGAAGAATATAAACGCCTCATGAGCTTAGTTCACTGTCCACACCCCATCAGAACCCTAAATATACCGTGCCTTCAGAAGTATTCATACCCCTTGACTTATTCACATTTTGTTGTGTTACAGCCCTGAATTCAAAATGGATTCAATAGATTTTTATTCTCATCCATCTACACACAATACCCCATCATGACAAAGTGGAGAGAAAAATATATTTTTATTCTCATCCATCTACACAATACCCCATCATGACAAAGTGGAGAGAAAAATATATTTTTATTCTCATCCATCTACACAATACCCCATCATGACAAAGTGGAGAGAAAAATATATTTTTATTCCTCATCCATCTACACACAATACCCCATCATGACAAAGTGGAGAGAAAAATATATTTTTATTCTCATCCATCTACACACAATACCCCATCATGACAAAGTGGAGAGAAAAATATATTTTTATTCTCATCCATCTACACACAATACCCCATCATGACAAAGTGGAGAGAAAAATATATTTTTATTCTCATCCATCTACACACAATACCCCATCATGACAAAGTGGAGAGAAAAATATATTTTTATTCTCATCCATCTACACACAATACCCCATCATGACAAAGTGGAGAGAAAAATATATTTTTATTCTCATCCATCTACACACAATACCCCATCATGACAAAGTGGAGATAAAAATATTTTTAGACATTTTTGCAAATGTATTGAAAATGAAATACAGAAATATCTCATGTACATAAGAATTCACACACCTAAGTCAATAGATGTTAGAATCACCTTTGGCAGCGATTACAGCTGTTAGTCTTTCTGGGTAAGTCTCTAAGATTGATTACAGCTGTTAGTCTTTCTGGGTAAGTCTCTAAGATTGATTACAGCTGTTAGTCTTTCTGGGTAAGTCTCTAAGATTGATTACAGCTGTTAGTCTTTCTGGGTAAGTCTCTAAGATTGATTACAGCTGTTAGTCTTTCTGGGTAAGTCTCTAAGATTGATTACAGCTGTTAGTCTTTCTGGGTAAGTCTCTAAGATTGATTACAGCTGTTAGTCTTTCTGGGTAAGTCTCTAAGATTGATTACAGCTGTGAGTCTTTCTGGGTAAGTCTCTAAGATTGATTACAGCTGTGAGTCTTTCTGGGTAAGTCTCTAAGATTGATTACAGATGTTAGTCTTTCTGGGTAAGTCTCTAAGATTGATTACAGCTGTTATTAGTCTCTAAGATGATTAGTCTTTCTGGGTAAGTCTCTAAGATTGATTACAGGTGTTAGTCTTTCTGGGTAAATCTCTAAGCTTTGAACAACCCATTATTATTATCTGTTAAGTGGTATTGATCAGTTGTTAGACAACTGTTTACAAGTCTCTAAGATTTTAAAGCAGATTTTTTTCTGGGTAACAAGTCAATCAGGAACATTCCCTGTCGTCTTAGTCTCACCTCCCAGTGTAGAATCCTGGTGTTTTAGGTTCTTGTCCTGTTAAAGGTATTCATCGTTGTCTGTGAAAAGGTGAATTCATCCACCGTTGTCTTTGAAAGGTGAATTCATCTCACGTTGTCTGTGGAAGGTGAATTCATCTCACCATTGTCCTGTTGAAATCAGTGAATTCATCTCACCGTTGTCTGAAAGGTGAATTCATCCCACCGTTGTCTGTTGAAGGTGAATTAATCTCACCATTGTCCTGTTGAAAGGTGAATTCATCCCACCGTTGTCTGTTGAAAGATGAATTAATCTCACCATTGTCCTGTGGAAAGGTGAATTCATCTCACCGTTGTCTGTTGAAAGGTGAATTAATCTCACCATTGTCCTGTTGAAAGGTGAATTCATCTCACCATTGTCCTGTTGAAAGGTGAATTCATCCCACCGTTGTCTGTTGAAAGGTGAATTCATCTCACCGTTGTCTGTTGAAAGGTGAATTCATCTCAACATTGTCTGTTGAAGGTGAATTCATCCACCGTTGTCTGTTGAAAGGTGAATTCATCTCACCATTGTCTGTTGAAAGGTGAATTCATCTCACCGTTGTCTGTTGAAAGAGTGAATTCATCCCACGTTGTCCTGTTGAAAGGTGAATTCATCCGTTGTCTGTTGAAGGTGAATTCATCCCACCGTTGTCTGTTGAAAGGTGAATTCATCTCAACATTGTCCTGTTGAGAGGTGAATTCATCTCACCGTTGTCCTGTTGAAAGGTGAATTCATCCCACCGTTGTCTGTTGAAAGGTGAATTCATCCCACCGTTGTCTGTTGAAAGGTGAATTCATCCCACCGTTGTCTGTTGAAAGGTGAATTCATCCCACCGTTGTCTGTTGAAAGGTGAATTCATCTCACCGTTGTCTGTTGAAAGGTGAATTCATCTCACCATTGTCCTGTTGAAAGGTGAATTCATCTCACCGTTGTCTGTTGAAAGGTGAATTCATCTCACCGTTGTCTGTTGAAAGGTGAATTCATCTCACCGTTGTCTGTTGAAAGGTGAATTCATCTCACCATTGTCCTGTTGAAAGGTGAATTCATCCCACCGTTGTCTGTTGAAAGGTGAATTCATCTCAACATTGTCCTGTTGAAAGGTGAATTAATCTCACCATTGTCCTGTTGAAAGGTGAATTCATCTCACCGTTGTCTGTTGAAAGGTGAATTCATCTCACCATTGTCCTGTTGAAAGGTGAATTCATCTCACCGTTGTCTGTTGAAAGGTGAATTCATCTCACCGTTGTCTGTTGAAAGGTGAATTCATCTCACCGTTGTCTGTTGAAAGGTGAATTCATCTCACCATTGTCCTGTTGAAAGGTGAATTCATCCCACCGTTGTCTGTTGAAAGGTGAATTCATCTCAACATTGTCCTGTTGAAAGGTGAATTAATCTCACCATTGTCCTGTTGAAAGGTGAATTCATCTCACCGTTGTCTGTTGAAAGGTGAATTCATCTCACCATTGTCTGTTGAAAGGTGAATTCATCTCAACATTGTCCTGTTGAAAGGTGAATTAATCTCACCATTGTCCTGTGGAAAGGTGAATTCATCCCACCGTTGTCTGTTGAAAGGTGAATTCATCTCACCGTTGTCCTGTTGAAAGGTGAATTCATCTCACCGTTGTCTGTTGAAAGGTGAATTCATCTCAACATTGTCCTGTTGAAAGGTGAATTAATCTCACCATTGTCTGTTGAAAGGTGAATTAATCTCACCATTGTCCTGTTGAAAGGTGAATTCATCCCACCGTTGTCTGTTGAAAGGTGAATTCATCTCA
>NW_025751030.1:0-16744 GCF_021184085.1 Oncorhynchus gorbuscha
TCCTCTAGTGGGACCAGTCTACACTGTATTTACCAAACACTCCATCTCTTCTTCTCCTCTAGTGGGACCAGTCTACACTGTAGCTGAGGCTAGATCCTATCTTCTTCTCCTCTAGTGGGACAGTCTACACTGTATTTACCAAACACTCCATCTCTTCTTCTCTTCTCTAGTGGACCAGTCTACACTGTAGCTGAGGCTAGATCCTATCTTCTTCTCCTCTAGTGGGACCAGTCTACACTGTATTTACCAAACACTATCTCTTCTTCTCCTCTAGTGGGACCAGTCTACACTGTAGCTGAGGCTAGATCCTATCTTCTTCTCCTCTAGTGGGACCAGTCTACACTGTATTTACCAAACACTCCATCTCTTCTTCTCCTCTAGTGGGACCAGTCTACACTGTAGCTGAGGCTAGATCCTATCTTCTTCTCCTCTAGTGGGACCAGTCTACACTGTATTTACCAAACACTCCATCTCTTCTTCTCCTCTAGTGGGACCAGTCTACACTGTAGCTGAGGCTAGATCCTATCTTCTTCTCCTCTAGTGGGACCAGTCTACACTGTATTTACCAAACACTCCATCTCTTCTTCTCCTCTAGTGGACCAGTCTACACTGTAGCTGAGGCTAGATCCTATCTTCTTCTCCAGTCTAGTGGGACCAGTCTACACTGTAGCTGAGGCTAGATCCATCTCTTCTCCTCTAGTGGGACCAGTCTACACTGTAGCTGAGGCTAGATCCTATCTTCTTCTCCTCTAGTGGGACCAGTCTACACTGTATTTACCAAACACTCCATCTCTTCTTCTCCTCTAGTGGGACCAGTCTACACTGTAGCTGAGGCTAGATCCTATCTTCTTCTCCTCTAGTGGTCTACACTGTATTTACCAAACACTCCATCTCTTCTTCTCCTCTAGTCTACACTGTAGCTGAGGCTAGATCCTATCCTCTAGTGGGACCAGTCTATTGTATTTTCTTCTCTCTAGTGGGACCAGTCTACACTGTAGCTGAGGCTAGATCTATCTTCTTCTCCTCTAGTGGGACCAGTCTACACTGTATTTACTAAACACTCCATCTCTTCTTCTCCTCTAGTGGACCAGTCACACTGTAGCTGAGGCTAGATCCTATCTTCTTCTCCTCTAGTGGGACCAGTCTACACTGTAGCTGAGGCTAGATCCTATCTTCTTCTCCTCTAGTGGGACCAGTCTACACTGAGCTCAAGGCTAGATCCTATCTTCTTCTCCTCTAGTGGGACCAGTCTACACTGTAGCTGAGGCTAGATCTCTATCTTCTTCTCCTCTAGTGGGACCAGTCTACACTGTAGCTGGAGGCTAGATCCCTGTCATCTTCCGCCTCTAGAGTGGGGTCTACATCTATCTTCTTCTCCTCTAGTGGGACCAGTCTACACTGTAGCTGGCTAGATCCTATCTTCTTCTCCTCTAGTGGGACCAGTCTACACTGTATGAGAACCAGATCCTATCTTCTTCTCCTCTAGTGGACCAGTCTACACTGCTGAGGCTAGATCTATCTTCTTCTCCTCTAGTGGGACCAGTCTACACAGCTGAGGCTAGATCCTATCTTCTTCTCCTCTAGTGGGACCAGTCTACACTGTATTTACCAAACACTCCATCTCTTCTCCTCCTCTAGTGGGACCAGTCTACACTGTAGCTGACCAGGCTACTGTATCCTATCTTCTTCTCCTCTAGTGGGACCAGTCTACACTGTAGCTGAGGCTAGATCCTATCTTCTTCTCCTCTAGTGGGACCAGTCTACACTGTAGCTGAGGCTAGATCCTATCTTCTTCTCCTCTAGTGGGACCAGTCTACACTCAGCTGAGGCTACAGATCCTATCTTCTTCTCCTCTAGTGGGACCAGTCTACACTGTAGCTGAGGCTACATCCTATCTTCTTCTCCTCTAGTGGGACCAGTCTACACTGTAGCTGAGGCTAGATCCTATCTTCTTCTCCTCTAGTGGGACCAGTCTACACTGTAGCTGAGGCTAGATCCTATCCTCTCACAGTACATATCTAGTGGGACCAGTCTACACAGGGCTAGATCCTGTCTTCTGTCTAGTGGGACCTCTCACAGTACATATCTATGGGACCAGTCTACAGGGGCTAGGCTAATCTGTCCTCTCAGTCAGTACATATCTATCTTCTTCTCCTAGTGGGCAGGGGCTAGCTACATCCTGTCTTCTGTCCTCTCACAGTACATATCTATCTTCTTCTCCTCTAGCAGGGTACAATCTATCCTCTCACACTACATATCTATAGCAGGGGCTAGAATCTGCCCTCTCACAGTACATATCTATAGCAGGGCTAGAATCTAGAATCTGTCCTCTCACAGTACATATCTATAGCAGGGGCTAGAATCTGTCCTCTCACAGTACATATCTATAGCAGGGGGTACAATCTATCCTCTCACAGTACATATCTATAGCAGGGGCTAGAATCTGCCCTCTCACAGTACATATCTATAGCAGGGGCTAGAATCTATCCTCTCACAGTACATATCTATAGCAGGGGCTAGAATCTATCCTCTCACAGTACATATCTATAGCAGGGCTAGAATCTATCCTCTCACAGTACATATCTATAGCAGGGGCTAGAATCTGTCCTCTCACAGTACATATCTAGAGCAGGGGCTAGAATCTGTCCTCTCACAGTACATATCTATAGCAGGGGCTAGAATCTATCCTCTCACAGTACATATCTATAGCAGGGGCTAGAATCTATCCTCTCACAGTACATATCTATAGCAGGGGCTAGAATCTGTCCTCTCACACTACATACAGTGGGGCAAAAAAGTATTTAGTCAGCCACCAATTGTGCAAGTTCTCCCACTTAAAAAGATGAGAGAGGCCTGTAATTTTCATCATAAGTACACTTCAACTATGACAGACAAAATGAGAAAAAAAATCCAGAAAATCACATTGTAGGATTTTTTATGAATTTATTTGCAAATTATGGTGGAAAATAAGTATTTGGTCACCTACAAACAAGCAAGGTTTCTGGCTCTCACAAACCTGTAACTTCTTCTTTTAGAGACTCCTCTGTCCTCCACTCGTTACCTGTATTAATGGTAGGCTGTTTGAACTTGTTATCAGTATAAAAGACACCTGTCCACAACCTCAAACAGTCACACTCCAAACTCCACTATGGCCAAGACCAAAGAGCTGTCAAAGGACACCAGAAACAAAATTGTAGACCTGCACCAGGCTGGGAAGACTGAATCTACAATAGGTAAGCAGCTTGGTTTGAAGAAATCAACTGTGGGAGCAATTATTAGGAAATGGAAGACATACAAGACCAATGATAATCTCCCTCGATCTGGGGCTCCATGCAAGATCTCACCCCGTGGGGTCAAAATGATCACAAGAACGGTGAGCAAAAATCCCAGAACCACACGGGGGGACCTAGTGAATGACAGAGAGCTGGGACCAAAGTAACAAAGCCTACCATCAGTAACACACTACGCCGCAAGGGACTCAAATCCTGCAGTGCCAGACGTGTCCCCCTGCTTAAGCCAGTACATGTCAAGGCCCGTCTGAAGTTTGCTAGAGAGCATTTGGATGATCCAGAAGAAGATTGGGAGAATGTTATATGGTCAGATGAAACCAAAATATAACTTTTTGGTAAAAACTCAACTCGCTGTGTTTTGAGGACAAAGAATGCTGAGTTGCATCCAAAGAACACCATACCTACTGTGAAGCATGGGGTGGACACATCATGCTTTGGGGGCTGTTTTTCTGCAAAGGGACCAGGATGACTGATCCGTGTAAAGGAAAGAATGAATGGAGCCATGTATTGTGAGATTTTGAGTGAAAACCTCCTTCCATCAACAAGGGCATTGAAGATGAAACGTGGCTGGGTCTTTCAGCATGGCAATGATCCCAAACACACCGCCCAGGCAACGAAGGAGTGGTTTCGTAAGAAGCATTTCAAGGTCCTGGAGTGGCCTAGCCAGTCTCCAGATCTCAACCCCATAGAAAATCTTTGGAGGGAGTTGAAAGTCCGTGTTGCCCAGCAACATCCCCAAAACATCACTGCTCTAGAGGAGATCTGCATGGAGGAATGGGCCAAAATACCAGCAACAGTGTGTGAAAACCTTGTGAAGACTTACAGAAAACGTTTGACCTCTGTCATTGCCAACAAAGGGTATATAACAAAGTATTGAGATAAACTTTGTGTTATTGACCAAATACTTATTTTCCACCATAATTTGCAAATAAATTCATAAAAAATCTTATACTGTGATTTTCTGGATTTTTTCTGTCCTAGTTGAAGTGTAACTATGATGAAATTTACAGGCCTGGACACACATCCATACATATGTAGAAGCTGGAAGTAGAAGCCTGAGCGTTGTTGTCCATTAGTTTACTCTAATTAGGGGAGGGGTGGGAGGGTGTATATAGTATGTAGAAGCCTGAGCGTTGTTGTCCATTAGTTTACTCTAATTAGGGGAGGGGTGGGAGGGTGTATATAGTATGTAGAGTGTATATAGTATGTAGAAGCCTGAGCGTTGTTGTCCATTAGTTTACTCTAATTACGGGAGGGGTGGGAGAGTGTATATAGTATGTAGAGTGTATATAGTATGTAGAAGCCTGAGCGTTGTTGTCCATTAGTTTACTCTAATTAGGGAGGGGTGGGAGAGTGTATATAGTATGTAGAGTGTATATAGTATGTAGAAGCCTGAGCGTTGTTGTCCATTAGTTTACTCTAATTAGGGGAGGGGTGGGAGGGTGTATATAGTATGTAGAAGCCTGAGCGTTGTTGTCCATTAGTTTACTCTAATTAGGGGAGGGGTGGGAGGGTGTATATAGTATGTAGAAGCCTGAGCGTTGTTGTCCATTAGTTTACTCTAATTAGGGGAGGGAGGTGTGAGGTGTATATAGTATGTAGAAGCCTGAGCGTTGTTGTCCATTAGTTTACTCTAATTAGGGAGGGGTGGGAGGGTGTATATAGTATGTAGAAGCCTGAGCGTTGTTGTCCATTAGTTTACTGTAATTAGGGGAGGGGTGGGAGGGTTAGAAAGTAATGAATGAAAATATCTTTTAAAAGGATACAGTGCATTGGGAAAGTATTCAGACCCCTTGGCTTTTTCCACATTTTGTTACGTTACAACCTTATTCTAAAATGGATTCAATCGTTTTTTCCCTCTTCAATCAAACACTAAATACCCCATAATGACAATGCAAGAACAGTTTTTTCAAAATGTTGCATGTATGTAAAACCTACATTTACGTAAACCTTATTTACGTAAGTATTCAGACCCTTTGCTATGAGATTAAATTGAGCTCAGGTTCACCCTGTTTCCATTGATCATCCTTCAGATGTTTCTACAGCTTGGTTGGAGTCCACCTGTGGGAAATTCAATTGACCTGACATGTTTTGGAAAGGCACACCTGTCTATATTTATATATATGAATATGAGAACAAACACCATTGTAAATACAACCCATATTTATGCTTATTTATTTTCCCTTGTGTACTTTAACCATTTGTACATCGTTACAACACTGTATATATACATAATATGACATTTGAGAGGCTGACTGCTACAGACAGAGAGAGAGAGAGGCTGACTGCTACAGACAGAGAGAGAGAGAGAGGCTGACTGCTATAGACAGAGACAGATAGAGAGAGGCTGACTGCTACAGACAGAGAGAGAGAGAGAGAGAGAGAGGCTGACTGCTACAGACAGAGAGAGAGAGAGGCTGACTGCTACAGACAGAGAGAGAGAGAGAGGCTGACTGCTACAGACAGAGACAGAGAGAGAGAGAGGCTGACTGCTACAGACAGAGAGAGAGAGAGGCAGCTACAGAGAGAGAGAGAGAGGCTGACTGCTACAGACAGAGACAGAGAGAGAGAGAGGCTGACTGCTACAGACTACAGACAGAGAGAGAGAGAGGCTGACTGCTACAGACAGAGAGAGAGAGAGGCTGACTGCTACAGACAGAGAGAGAGAGAGGCTGACTGCTACAGACAGAGAGAGAGAGAGAGAGGCTGACTGCTACAGACAGAGAGAGAGAGAGGCTGACTGCTACAGACAGAGAGAGAGAGGCAGACAGAGACAGAGAGAGAGAGAGGCTGACTGCTACAGACAGAGAGAGAGAGAGAGAGAGGCTGACTGCTACAGACAGAGAGAGAGAGAGGCTGACTGCTACAGACAGAGAGAGAGAGAGAGAGAGAGAGAGAGAGAGAGAGAGAGAGAGAGAGAGAGAGACAGAGAGAGAGAGAGGCTGACTGCTACAGACAGAGAGAGAGAGAGAGAAGAGAGAGGCTGACTGCTACAGACAGAGAGAGAGAGAGGCTGACTGCTACAGACAGAGAGAGAGAGAGAGAGGCTGACTGCTACAGACAGAGACAGAGAGAGAGAGAGGCTGACTGCTACAGACAGAGAGAGAGAGAGAGAGAGAGAGAGGCTGACTGCTACAGACAGAGAGAGAGAGAGAGGCTGACTGCTACAGACAGAGAGAGAGAGAGGCTGACTGCTACAGACAGAGAGAGAGAGAGAGAGAGAGAGAGAGAGAGAGAGAGAGAGAGAGAGAGAGACGCTGACTGCTACAGACAGAGACAGAGAGAGAGAGGCTGACTGCTACAGACAGAGAGAGAGAGAGGCTGACTGCAGACAGAGAGAGAGAGAGGCTGACTGCTACAGACAGAGACAGAGAGAGAGAGAGATTCCCATATTGAGAACACCTACAGACAGAGACAGAGATAGATTCCCATATTGAGAACACCTACAGACAGAGACAGAGACAGATAGATTCCCATATTGAGAACACCTACAGACAGAGACAGATAGATTCCCAGATATTGAGAACACCTACAGACAGAGACAGAGAGACAGATAGAGAGAGTGAGAACACCTACAGACAGAGACAGATAGAGGCATATTGGAGAGAACACCTACAGACAGAGACAGATAGATTCCCATATTGAGAACACCTACAGACAGAGACAGATAGATTCCCATATTGAGAACACCTACAGACAGAGACAGATAGATTCCCATATTGAGAACACCTACAGACAGAGACAGATAGATTCCCATATTGAGAACACCTACAGACAGAGACAGATTCCCATATTGAGAACACCTACAGACAGAGACAGAGAGAGACAGAGAGAGACTTACAGACAGAGACAGATAGAGAGAGAGGCTGATATTGAGAACACCTACAGACAGAGACAGAGAGAGATAGATTCCCATATTGAGAACACCTACAGACAGAGACAGATAGATTCCCATATTGAGAACACCTACAGACAGAGACAGAGACAGATAGATTCCCATATTGAGAACACCTACAGACAGAGACAGAGATAGATTCCCATATTGAGAACACCTACAGACAGAGACAGAGACAGATAGATTCCCATATTGAGAACACCTACAGACAGAGACAGACAGATTCCAGACATAGAGAGAACACCTACAGACAGAGACAGAGAGAGACAGATTCCCATATTGAGAACACCTACAGACAGAGACAGAGAGAGACAGATTCCCATATTGAGAACACATACAGACAGAGACAGAGAGAGACAGATTCCCATATTGAGAACACCTACAGACAGAGACAGAGATAGATTCCCATATTGAGAACACCTACAGACAGAGACAGATAGATTCCCATATTGAGAACACCTACAGACAGAGACAGATAGATTCCCATATTGAGAACACCTACAGACAGAGACAGATAGATTCCCATATTGAGAACACCTACAGACAGAGACAGAGATAGATTCCCATATTGAGAACACCTACAGACAGAGACAGATAGATTCCCATATTGAGAACACCTACAGACAGAGACAGATAGATTCCCATATTGAGAACACCTACAGACAGAGACAGAGATAGATTACCATATTGAGAACACCTACAGACAGAGACAGATAGATTCCCATATTGAGAACACCTACAGACAGAGACAGAGATAGATTCCCATATTGAGAACACCTACAGACAGAGACAGATAGATTCCCATATTGAGAACACCTACAGACAGAGACAGAGATAGATTCCCATATTGAGAACACCTACAGACAGAGACAGAGATAGATTCCCATATTGAGAACACCTACAGACAGAGACAGAGATAGATTCCCATATTGAGAACACCTACAGACAGAGACAGATAGATTCCCATATTGAGAACACCTACAGACAGAGACAGAGATAGATTCCCATATTGAGAACACCTACAGACAGAGACAGATAGATTCCCATATTGAGAACACCTACAGACAGAGACAGAGAGAGACAGATAGATTCCCATATTGAGAACACCTACAGACAGAGACAGACAGATTCCCATATTGAGAACACCTACAGACAGAGACAGATAGATTCCCATATTGAGAACACCTACAGACAGAGACAGATAGATTCCCATATTGAGAACACCTACAGACAGAGACAGATAGATTCCCATATTGAGAACACCTACAGACAGAGACAGAGATAGATTCCCATATTGAGAACACCTACAGACAGAGACAGATAGATTCCCATATTGAGAACACCTACAGACAGAGACAGAGATAGATTCCCATATTGAGAACACTACAGACAGAGACAGAGACAGAGATAGACATATTGAGAACACCTACAGACAGAGACAGAGATAGATTCCCATATTGAGAACACCTACAGACAGAGACAGAGATAGATTCCCATATTGAGAACACCTACAGACAGAGACAGAGAGAGACAGATGCCCATATTGAGAACACCTACAGACAGACAGATAGATTCCATTGAGAACACCTACAGACAGAGACAGATGATTCCCATATTGAGAACACCTACAGACAGAGACAGATAGATTCCCATATTGAGAACACCTACAGACAGAGACAGACAGATAGATTCCCATATTGAGAACACCAGACAGACAGAGACAGATAGATTCCCATATTGAGAACACCTACAGACAGAGACAGATAGATTCCCATATTGAGAACACCTACAGACAGAGACAGACATATTGAGACAGACAGAGACAGATAGATTCCCATATTGAGAACACCTACAGACAGAGACAGACAGATAGATTCCCATATTGAGAACACCTACAGACAGAGACAGAGACAGATAGATTCCCATATTGAGAACACCTACAGACAGAGACAGATAGATTCCCATATTGAGAACACCTACAGACAGAGACAGAGACAGAACACCTAGATAGATTCCCATATTGAGAACACCTACAGACAGAGACAGATAGATTCCCATATTGAGAACACCTACAGACAGAGACAGAGACAGATAGATTCCCATATTGAGAACACCTACAGACAGAGACAGACAGATTCCCATATTGAGAACACCTACAGACAGAGACAGATAGATTCCCATATTGAGAACACCTACAGACAGAGACAGACAGATTCCCATATTGAGAACACCTACAGACAGAGACAGAGATAGATTCCCATATTGAGAACACCTACAGACAGAGACAGATAGATTCCCATATTGAGAACACCTATTGACTGGAAATGAAGAACCCCTGCTAGGGACTCTGGTTGTATGGGAGACACTGTAGATGGTGCTGCTATACTACAGTATATCTAGTTTGGTAATGCTACGTTGAGATGTTGAAAAGGTGGACTGCCTCACCAGGAAGGCTATGAGACTCCTCTGGAAACTCTCCCACTGGAAACAGCTGTTGATGTACTGGAACGTGGACTGCACTGCTCTGTAAAGGCTACGCACGCGGTACACGTTACGCGCCAACATCTGGAACGAATACAGAAACACACCTTAACAAGATGCTGAGAACAACACAAAATGGCCGCCTGTTTCACAATATTTTAACTATAGAGATTCATTTAGCAAACCTTTTTAGAAAACTTGGGATTGTCTTCCATGAATTTCTTCTCCTTTGGTTTAAATGTTCTGATAGCTGCTCTGACCTAAAAACACAAGATGAAAACAGAAGTCAGAGAGATGGAGGAAGACACAGGTTATAACTGTTTAAATAGAGAGAGATGGAGGAAGACACAGGTTATAACTGTTTAAATAGAGAGAGATGGAGGAAGACACAGGTTATAACTGTTTAAATAGAGAGAGATGGAGGAAGACACAGGTTATAACTGTTTAAATAGAGAGAGAGATGGAGGAAGACACAGGTTATAACTGTTTAAATAGAGAGAGAGATGGAGGAAGACACAGGTTATAACTGTTTAAATAGAGAGAGAGATGGAGGAAGACACAGGTTATAACTGTTTAAATAGAGAGAGAGATGGAGGAAGACACAGGTTATAACTGTTTAAATAGAGAGAGAGATGGAGGAAGACACAGGTTATAACTGTTTAAATAGAGAGAGAGATGGAGGGAGACACAGGTTATAACTGTTTAAATAGAGAGAGATGGAGGAAGACACAGGTTATAACTGTTTAAATAAGATGGAGGAAGACACAGGTTATAACTGTTTAAATAGAGAGAGAGATGGAGGAAGACACAGGTTATAACTGTTTAAATAGAGAGAGAGATGGAGGAAGACACAGGTTATAACTGTTTAAATAGAGAGAGAGATGGAGGAAGACACAGGTTATAACTGTTTAAATAGAGAGAGAGATGGAGGAAGACACAGGTTATAACTGTTTAAATAGAGAGAGAGATGGAGGAAGACACAGGTTATAACTGTTTAAATAGAGAGAGAGATGGAGGAAGACACAGGTTATAACTGTTTAAATAGAGAGAGAGATGGAGGAAGACACAGGTTATAACTGTTTAAATAGAGAGAGAGATGGAGGAAGACACAGGTTATAACTGTTTAAATAGAGAGAGAGATGGAGGAAGACACAGGTTATAACTGTTTAAATAGAGAGAGAGATGGAGGAAGACACAGGTTATAACTGTTTAAATAGAGAGAGAGATGGAGGAAGACACAGGTTATAACTGTTTAAATAGAGAGAGAGATGGAGGAAGACACAGGTTATAACTGTTTAAAAGAGAGAGATGGAGGAAGACACAGTTATAACTGTTTAAATAGAGAGAGATGGAGGAAGACACAGGTTATAACTGTTTAAATAAGAGAGATGGAGGAAGACACAGGTTATAACTGTTTAAATAGAGAGAGATGGAGGAAGACACAGGTTATAACTGTTTAAATAGAGAGAGAGATGGAGGAAGACACAGGTTATAACTGTTTAAATAGAGAGAGAGATGGAGGGAGACACAGGTTATAACTGTTTAAATAGAGAGAGAGATGGAGGAAGACACAGGTTATAACTGTTTAAATAGAGAGAGAGATGGAGGAAGACACAGGTTATAACTGTTTAAATAGAGAGAGAGATGGAGGAAGACACAGGTTATAACTGTTTAAATAGAGAGATGGAGGAAGACACAGGTTATAACTGTTTAAATAGAGAGAGATGGAGGAAGACACAGGTTATAACTGTTTAAACAGGTTATAAGAGAGAGAGATGGAGGAAGACACAGGTTGTTCCTGTTTAAATAGAGAGAGATGGAGGAAGACACAGGTTGTTCCTGTTTAAATAGAGAGATGGAGGAAGACACAGGTTGTTCCTGTTTAAATAGAGAGAGATGGAGGAAGACACAGGTTGTTCCTGTTTAAATAGAGAGAGATGGAGGAAGACACAGGTTGTTCCTGTTTAAATAGAGAGAGATGGAGGAAGACACAGGTTGTTCCTGTTTAAATAGAGAGAGATGGAGGAAGACACAGGTTGTTCCTGTTTAAATAGAGAGATGGAGGAAGACACAGGTTGTTCCTGTTTAAATAGAGAGAGATGGAGGAAGACACAGGTTGTTCCTGTTTAAATAGAGAGAGAGATGGAGGAAGACACAGGTTGTTCCTGTTTAAATAGAGAGAGAGATGGAGGAAGACACAGGTTGTTCCTGTTTAAATAGAGAGAGATGGAGGAAGACACAGGTTGTTCCTGTTTAAATAGAGAGAGAGATGGAGGAAGACACAGGTTGTTCCTGTTTAAATAAGGTTGTTCCTGTTTAAATAGAGAGAGAGATGGAGGGAGACACAGGTTGTTCCTGTTTAAATAGAGAGAGAGATGGAGGAAGACACAGGTTGTTCCTGTTTAAATAGAGAGATGGAGGAAGACACAGGTTATAACTGTTTAAATAGAGAGAGATGGAGGAAGACACAGGTTGTTCCTGTTTAAATAGAGAGAGAGATGGAGGAAGACACAGGTTGTTCCTGTTTAAATAGAGAGAGATGGAGGAAGACACAGGTTATAACTGTTTAAATAGAGAGAGATGGAGGAAGACACAGGTTGTTCCTGTTTAAATAGAGAGAGAGATGGAGGAAGACACAGGTTATAACTGTTTAAATAGAGAGAGATGGAGGAAGACACAGGTTATTCCTGTTTAAATAGAGAGAGAGATGGAGGAAGACACAGGTTGTTCCTGTTTAAATAGAGAGAGATGGAGGAAGACACAGGTTATAACTGTTTAAATAGAGAGAGAGATGGAAGATGTTTAAATAGAGAGAGGAAGAGGTTATAACTGTTTAAATAGAGAGAGATGGAGGAAGACACAGGTTTAACTGTTTAAATAGAGAGAGATGGAGAAGACACAGGTTATGTTTAAATAGAGAGAGAGATGGAGGAAGACACAGGTTGTAACTGTTTAAATAGAGAGAGAGATGGAGGAAGACACAGGTTGTTCCTGTTTAAATAGAGAGAGATGGAGGAAGACACAGGTTGTTCCTGTTTAAATAGAGAGAGATGGAGGAAGACACAGGTTGTTCCTGTTTAAATAGAGAGAGATGGAGGAAGACACAGGTTGTTCCTGTTTAAATAGAGAGAGATGGAGGAAGACACAGGTTGTTCCTGTTTAAATAGAGAGAGATGGAGGAAGACACAGGTTGGTTAGAGAGAGATGGAGGAAGACACAGGTTGTTCCTGTTTAAATAGAGAGAGATGGAGGAAGACACAGGTTGTTCCTGTTTAAATAGAGAGAGAGATGGAGGAAGACACAGGTTGTTCCTGTTTAAATAGAGAGAGATGGAGGAAGACACAGGTTGTTCCTGTTTAAATAGAGAGAGATGGAGGAAGACACAGGTTGTTCCTGTTTAAATAGAGAGAGATGGAGGAAGACACAGGTTGTTCCTGTTTAAATAGAGAGAGATGGAGGAAGACACAGGTTATAACTGTTTAAATAGAGAGAGATGGAGGAAGACACAGGTTGTTCCTGTTTAAATAGAGAGAGAGATGGAGGAAGACACAGGTTGTTCCTGTTTAAATAGAGAGTTTAAATAGAGAGATGGAGGAAGACACAGGTTGTTCCTGTTTAAATAGAGAGAGATGGAGGAAGACACAGGTTGTTCCTGTTTAAATAGAGAGAGATGGAGGAAGACACAGGTTGTTCCTGTTTAAATAGAGAGAGATGGAGGAAGACACAGGTTGTTCCTGTTTAAATAGAGAGAGATGGACCAGGTTATCCAGATGACCCTACAGGTTGTTCCTGTTTAAATAGAGAGAGAGATGGAGGAAGACACAGGTTGTTCCTACTTAAATAGAGAGAGATGGAGGGAAGACAGGTTGTTCCTGTTTAAATAGAGAGAGATGGAGGAAGACACAGGTTGTTCCTGTTTAAATAGAGAGAGATGAAGGGACCGGTCCTGTTTAAATAGAGAGAGAGATGGAGAAGACACAGGTTGCCCTGTTTAAATAGAGAGAGAGAGATGGAGGAAGACCAGGTTGTTCCTGTTTAAATAGAAGAGATGGAGGGAAGACACAGGTTGTTCCAGAGAGAGATGGATTGGACACAGGTTGGTTTTAGAGAGAGAGGCGAAGCAGGTTGTTCCAGCTCTAGAGAGGAGATGGAGGAAGACACAGGCTGTTCCTGTTTAAATAGAGAGATGGAGGAAGACACAGGTTGTTCCTCTTAAATCAGAGAGACAGGAAGACACAGGTTGTTCCTGTTTAAATAGAGAGAGATGGAGGAAGACACAGGTGTTCCTGTTTAAATAGAGAGAGATGGAGGAAGACACAGGTTGTTCCTGTTTAACAGAGAGAGAGAGATGGAGGGAACAGGTTGTTACTGGAAACAGAGAGAGATGAAGACACAGTTGTTCCTGTTTAAATAGAGAGAGATGGAGGAAGACACAGGTTGTTCCTCTTAAATAGAGAGATGAAGGAAGACACTGTTCCCGCACACACACAGTATTTGTCAACTGGTCCATCTTTATAAAACTTCCAGATGACTCCTACAGTACACTATCTGGACTGGAAGGCCCTCTACAGTATCTGACAGGACCGGGTCCATCGGTCCAGATGACTGTACAGATCTGACAGGACCGGGTCCATCGGTCCAGATGACCCTACAGTACATATCTGACAGGACTGTCCAGATGACCCTCAGTACAGATCTGATAGGACCGGGTCCAGATGACCCTACAGTACAGTATCTGTCAGGAGGTCCATCGGTCCAGATGACCCGGACAGTCCCAGACCGGTCCAGATGACCCTACAGAACAGCCCTCTTACTTGGACTCAACAGAATAGACTGGACAGTGTGATTGGCCCTCTTGACTTGAAGACGAGCTCCAGCCTAGGGAGATACTGGACACCCCTGATCCTCTTCTTCAGGACAGCCTCTTGACTTGGATCTCCCAGTAAATGTACTGGTAATATACAGAGACCAACTCTAAGATGGAACAGTGGACTCCCAGAGTGGTGAAGACATGGACTGGACTGAAGGCCCTCTTGACTTGGACTCCCAGAGACTGGACTGTAAGGCCCTCTTGACTTGGACTCCCAGATACTGGACTGAAGGCCCTCTTGACTTGGACTCCCAGATACTGGACTGTAAGGCCCTACTGACCGTAAGGACTCCCAGATACTGGACTGTAAGGCCCTCTTGACTTGACTCCCAGATACTGGACTGTAAGGCCCTCTTGACTTGGACTCCCAGATACTGGACTGTAAGGCCCTCTTGACTTGGACTCCCAGATACTGGACTGTAAGGCCCTCTTGACTTGGACCCCAGATACTGGACTGTAAGGCCCTCTTGACTTGGACTCCCAGATACTGGACAGTAAGGCCCTCTTGACTTGGACTCCCAGATACTGGACTGACTAAGGCCCTCTTGACTTTGGACTCCCAGATACTGGACTGGAAGGCCCCTCTTGACTTGGACTCCCAGATACTGGACTGTAAGGCCCTCTTGACTTGGACCCCAGATACTGGACTGGAAGGGCCCTCTTGACTTGACCCCAGATACTGACCAGTAAGGCCCTCTGACTTGGACTCCCAGATACTGGACTGTAAGGCCCTCTTGACTTGACTCCCCTCTGACTTGACCCCAGATACTGGACTGTAAGGCCCTCTTGACTTGGACTCCCAGATACTGGACAGTAAGGCCCTCTTGACTTGACTCCCAGATACTGGACTGTAAGGCCCTCTTGACTTGGACTCCCAGATACTGGACTGGACTGTAAGGCCCTCTTGACTTGGACTCCCAGATACTGGACTGTAAGGCCCTCTTGACTTGGACTCCCAGAGACTCAGGACTGGAGGCCTGGTGACTATGTTACTCCCAGATACTGGACTGGAAGGTCCTATGACTTACTCCCAGATACTAGACTGTAAGGCCCTTTGTTACTCCCAGAGACTGGAGGAGTGGTCACTGACTCTGTTACTCACAGAGACTTTGGACTGAATGGTCCCTATGTTACTCACAGATACTGGAGGTGGTCACTATGTTACTCACAGATCGGAGTGGTCACTCCTTGTTACTCACAGAGACTTTGGGAATGGCACTATGTTGGACTCACAGAGAGTCCAGAGACTGGAGGAATGGTCACTATTGCTCCACAGAGAGTAGAGGAGTGGTCACTATGTTACTCACAAGAGAGTAGAGGAATGGTCACTATGTTACTCACAGAGACAGGAGGAATGGTCACTATGTTACTCACAGAGACAGGGGAATGGTCATGTTACTCACAGAGAGTAGAGGAATGGTCACTATGTTACTCACAGAGACTAGAGGAATGGTCACTATGTTACTCACAGAGACTAGGGAATGGTCACTATGTTACTCACAGAAAGCAGAGGAATGGTCACTATGTTACTCCACAGAGACAGGAGGAATGGTCACTATGTTACTCACAGAGGCTAGAGGAATGGTCACTATGTTACTCACAGAGAGTAGAGGAATGGTCACTATGTTACTCACAGAGAGTAGAGGAATGGTCACTATGTTATTCACAGAGAGTAGATGAATGGTCACTATGTTACTCAGAGAAAGCAGAGGAATGGTCACTATGTTACTCACAGAGAGTAGAGGAATGGTCACTATGTTATTCACAGAGAGTAGATGAATGGTCACTATGTTACTCAGAGAAAGCAGAGGAATGGTCACTATGTTACTCACAGAGAGTAGAGGAATGGTCACTATGTTACTCACAGAGACTTTGGGAATGGCCACTATGCTACTCACAGAAAGCAGAGGAATGGCCACTATGCTACTCACAGAAAGCAGAGGAATGGCCACTTTGCTATTCACAGAAAGCAGAGGAATGGCCACTTTGCTACTCACAGAGAGTAGAGGAATGGCCACTATGCTACTCACAGAAAGCAGAGGAATGGCCACTTTGCTACTCACAGAGAGTAAAGGAATGGCCACTATGCTACTCACAGAGAGTAGAGGAATGGCCACTTTGCTACTCACAGAGAGTAGAGGAATGGCCACTATGCTACTCACAGAAAGCAGAGGAATGGCCACTATGCTACTTACAGAAAGCAGAGGA
>NW_025751031.1:0-16735 GCF_021184085.1 Oncorhynchus gorbuscha
CACACACACACGTTTTACACACACACACACACACGTTATACACACACACACACACGTTATACACACACACACACACACGTTATACACACACACACACACACACGTTACACACACACACACACGTTATACACACACACACACACACGTTATACACACACACACACACACGTTATACACACACACACACACACGTTATACACACACACACACACGTTATACACACACACACACACACGTTATACACACACACACACACACACACGTTATACACACACGTTACACACACACGTTATACACACACACACACACGTTACACACACACACACACACGTAACACACACACACACACGTTACACCCACTAGCAGATCAGCCTACTGCCAGTACCACAGATCCATGTGTGTACACATATGAACTAGAATCAATGAAAAGCTATCAACTTTCAGAGTTATGTTGGATCCATCCTCAGCAGTCAACATCAATCACTATCGCTGTCTGTCAACATGTATCACTATCTGTCAACATCTATATATCGCTGTCTGTCAACATGTATCACTATCTGTCAACATCAATCACTATCGCTGTCTGTCAACATGTATCACTATCTGTCAACATCAATCACTATCGCTGTCTGTCAACATGTATCACTATCTGTCAACATCTATATATCGCTGTCTGTCAACATGTATCACTATCTGTCAACATCTATATATCACTGTCTGTCAACATGTATCACTATCTGTCAACATGTATCACTATCTGTCAACATGTATCACTGTCTGTCAACATGTATCACTATCTGTCAACATCTATATATCACTGTCTGTCAACATGTATCACTGTCTGTCAACATCTATATATCACTGTCTGTCAACATGTATCACTATCTGTCAACATCTATATATCACTGTCTGTCAACATGTATCACTATCTGTCAACATCTATATATCACTGTCTGTCAACATGTATCACTATCTGTCAACATCTATATATCACTGTCTGTCAACATGTATCACTATCTGTCAACATCTATATATCACTGTCTGTCAACATGTATCACTATCTGTCAACATCTATATATCACTGTCTGTCAACATGTATCACTATCTGTCAACATCTATATATCACTGTCTGTCAACATGTATCACTATCTGTCAACATCTATATATCACTGTCTGTCAACATGTATCACTATCTGTCAACATCTATATATCACTGTTCGTCAACATGTATCACTATCTGTCAACATCTATATATCACTGTCTGTCAACATGTATCACTATCTGTCAACATCTATATATCACTGTCTGTCAACATGTATCACTATCTGTCAACATCTATATATCACTGTCTGTCAACATGTATCACTATCTGTCAACATGTATCACTGTCTGTCAACATGTATCACTATCTGTCAACATGTATCACTGTCTGTCAACATGTATCACTATCTGTCAACATCTATATATCGCTGTCTGTCAACATGTATCACTATCTGTCAACATCTATATATCACTGTCTGTCAACATGTATCACTGTCTGTCAACATCTATATATCACTGTCTGTCAACATGTATCACTATCTGTCAACATCTATATATCACTGTCTGTCAACATGTATCACTATCTGTCAACATCTATATATCACTGTCTGTCAACATGTATCACTATCTGTCAACATCTATATATCACTGTCTGTCAACATGTATCACTATCTGTCAACATGTATCACTGTCTGTCAACATGTATCACTGTCTGTCAACATGTATCACTATCTGTCAACATCTATATATCGCTGTCTGTCAACATGTATCACTATCTGTCAACATCTATATATCACTGTCTGTCAACATGTATCACTATCTGTCAACATCTATATATCACTGTCTGTCAACATGTATCACTATCTGTCAACATCTATATATCGCTGTCGTCAACATGTATCACTGTCTGTCAACATCTATATATCACTGTCTGTCAACATGTATCACTATCTGTCAACATCTATATATCACTGTCTGTCAACATGTATCACTATCTGTCAACATCTATATATCACTGTCTGTCAACATCTATGTATCACTGTCTGTCAACATCTATATATCACTGTCTGTCAACATGTATCACTGTCTGTCAACATCTATATATCACTGTCTGTCAACATCTATATATCACTGCCTGTCAACATCTATATATCACTGCCTGTCAACATCTATGTATCACTGTCTGTCAACATCTATCATTATCACTGTCTGTCAACATGTATCACTGTCTGTCAACATGTATCACTGTCTGTCAACATGTATCACTGTCTGTCAACATGTATCACTGTCTGTCAACATGTATCACTGTCTGTCAACATCTATGTATCACTGTCGTCAACATCTATGTATCACTGTCTGTCAACATCTATATATCACTGTCTGTCAACATCTATATATCACTGCCTGTCAACATCTATATATCACTGCCTGTCAACATCTATATCACTGCCTGTCAACATCTATATATCACTGTCTGTCAACATCTATATATCACTGTCTGTCAACATCTATATATCACTGCCTCGTCAACATCTATATATCACTGCCTGTCAACATCTATGTATCACTGTCTGTCAACATCTATCATTATCACTGTCTGTCAACATGTATCACTGTCTGTCAACATGTATCACTGTCTGTCAACATGTATCACTGTCTGTCAACATGTATCACTGTCTGTCAACATCTATGTATCACTGTCTGTCAACATCTATATATCACTGTCTGTCAACATGTATCACTGTCTGTCAACATCTATATATCACTGTCTGTCAACATCTATATATCACTGTCTGTCAACATCTATATATCACTGCCTGTCAACATCTATCTATATCACTGCCTGTCAACATGTATCACTGTCTGTCAACATCTATCATTATCACTGTCTGTCAACATGTATCACTGTCTGTCAACATGTATCACTGTCTGTCAACATGTATCACTGTCTGTCAACATCTATGTATCACTGTCTGTCAACATCTATGTATCACTGTCTGTCAACATCTATATATCACTGTCTGTCAACATCTATATATCACTGCCTGTCAACATCTATATATCACTGCCTGTCAACATCTATATATCACTGCCTGTCAACATCTATATATCACTGTCTGTCAACATCTATATATCACTGTCTGTCAACATCTATATATCACTGCCTGTCAACATCTATATATCACTGCCTGTCAACATCTATGTATCACTGTCTGTCAACATCTATCATTATCACTGTCTGTCAACATGTATCACTGTCTGTCAACATGTATCACTGTCTGTCAACATGTATCACTGTCTGTCAACATGTATCACTGTCTGTCAACATCTATGTATCACTGTCTGTCAACATCTATGTATCACTGTCTGTCAACATCTATATATCACTGTCTGTCAACATCTATGTATCACTGTCTGTCAACATCTATGTATCACAGTCTGTCAACATCTATGTATCACTGTCTGTCAACTTCTATCATTATTACTGTCTGTCAACATCTATCACTGTCTGTCAACATCTATATATCACTGTCTGTCAACATCTATATATCACTGTCTGCCAACATCTATATATCACTGTCTGCCAACATCTATATATCACTGTCTGCCAACATCTATATATCACTGTCTGTCAACATCTATATATCACTGTCTGCCAACATCTATATATCACTGTCTGTCAACATCTATCACTGTCTGTCAACATCTATCACTGTCTGTCAACATCTATCACTGTCTGCCAACATCTATATATCACTGTCTGTCAACATCTATCACTGTCTATCACTGTCTGTCAACATCTATCACTGTCTGTCAACATCTATCACGGTCTGTCAACATCTATCACGGTCTGTCAACATCTATCACGGTCTGTCAACATCTATCACGGTCTGTCAACATCTATCACGGTCTGTCAACATCTATCACGGTCTGTCAACATCTATCACTGTCTGTCAACATCTATATATCACTGTCTGTCAACATCTATATATCACTGTCTGTCAACATGTATCACTGTCTGTCAACATCTATCATTATCACTGTCTGTCAACATCTATCATTATCACTGTCTGTCAACATCTATCATTATCACTGTCTGTCAACATCTATCATTATCACTGTCTATCAACATCTATATATCACTGTCTGTCAACATCTATGATTATCACTGTCTGTCAACATCTATGATTATCACTGTCTGTCAACATCTATATATCACTGTCTGTCAACATCTATATATCACGGTCTGCCAACATCTATATATCACTGTCTGCCAACATCTATATATCACTGTCTGCCAACATCTATCATTATCACTGTCTGCCAACATGTATCACTGTCTGTCAACATCTATCACTGTCTGTCAACATCTATCACTGTCTGCCAACATCTATATATCACTGTCTGTCAACATCTATCACTGTCTATCACTGTCTGTCAACATCTATCACTGTCTGTCAACATCTATCACGGTCTGTCAACATCTATCACGGTCTGTCAACATCTATGTATCACTGTCTGTCAACATCTATCATTATCACTGTCTGTCAACATGTATCACTGTCTGTCAACATGTATCACTGTCTGTCAACATGTATCACTGTCTGTCAACATGTATCACTGTCTGTCAACATGTATCACTGTCTGTCAACATGTATCACTGTCTGTCAACATCTATGTATCACTGTCTGTCAACATCTATGTATCACTGTCTGTCAACATCTATATATCACTGTCTGTCAACATCTATATATCACTGCCTGTCAACATCTATATATCACTGCCTGTCAACATCTATATATCACTGCCTGTCAACATCTATATATCACTGTCTGTCAACATCTATATATCACTGTCTGTCAACATCTATATATCACTGCCTGTCAACATCTATATATCACTGCCTGTCAACATCTATGTATCACTGTCTGTCAACATCTATCATTATCACTGTCTGTCAACATGTATCACTGTCTGTCAACATGTATCACTGTCTGTCAACATGTATCACTGTCTGTCAACATGTATCACTGTCTGTCAACATCTATGTATCACTGTCTGTCAACATCTATATATCACTGTCTGTCAACATGTATCACTGTCTGTCAACATCTATATATCACTGTCTGTCAACATCTATATATCACTGTCTGTCAACATCTATATATCACTGCCTGTCAACATCTATATATCACTGCCTGTCAACATCTATGTATCACTGTCTGTCAACATCTATATATCACTGTCTGTCAACATCTATATATCAGTCTGTCAACATCTATATATCACTGTCTGTCAACATCTATATATCACTGTCTGTCAACATCTATGATTATCACTGTCTGCCAACATGTATCACTGTCTGTCAACATCTATCACTGTCTGTCAACATCTATCACTGTCTGCCAACATCTATATATCACTGTCTGCCAACATCTATATATCACTGTCTGCCAACATCTATCATTATCACTGTCTGCCAACATGTATCACTGTCTGCCAACATCTATCATTATCACTGTCTGTCAACATCTATATATCACTGTCTGTCAACATCTATATATCACTGTCTGTCAACATCTATATATCACTGTCTGTCAACATCTATATATCACTGTCTGTCAACATCTATATATCAGTCTGTCAACATCTATATATCACTGTCTGTCAACATCTATATATCACTGTCTGTCAACATCTATGATTATCACTGTCTGTCAACATCTATGATTATCACTGTCTGTCAACATGTATCACTGTCTGTCAACATGTATCACTGTCTGTCAACATGTATCACTGTCTGTCAACATCTATCACTGTCTGCCAACATCTGTCATTATCACTGTCTGTCAACATCTATATATCACTGTCTGTCAACATCTATGATTATCACGGTCTGTCAACATCTATCAATATCACTGTCTGCCAACATCTATATATCACTGTCTGCCAACATCTATATATCACTGTCTGCCAACATCTATATATCACTGTCTGTCAACATCTATACATCACTGTCTGCCAACATCTATCATTATCACTGTCTGTCAACATCTATCACTGTCTGCCAACATCTATCATTATCACTGTCTGCCAACATCTATCACTGTCTGCCAACATCTATCATTATCACTGTCTGTCAACATGTATCACTGTCTGCCAACATCTATCATTATCACTGTCTGTCAACATCTATGATTATCACTGTCTGTCAACATCTATGATTATCACTGTCTGCCAACATCTATGATTATCACTGTCTGTCAACATCTATGATTATCACTGTCTGCCAACATCTATATATCACTGTCTGTCAACATCTATCATTATCACTGTCTGCCAACATCTATCACTGTCTGTCAACATCTATCATTATCACTGTCTGTCAACATCTATATATCACTGTCTGTCAACATGTATCACTATCTGTCAACATCTATATATCACTGTCTGTCAACATGTATCACTATCTGTCAACATCTATATATCACTGTCTGTCAACATGTATCACTATCTGTCAACATGTATCACTGTCTGTCAACATGTATCACTGTCTGTCAACATGTATCACTATCTGTCAACATCTATATATCGCTGTCTGTCAACATGTATCACTATCTGTCAACATCTATATATCACTGTCTGTCAACATGTATCACTATCTGTCAACATCTATATATCACTGTCTGTCAACATGTATCACTATCTGTCAACATCTATATATCGCTGTCTGTCAACATGTATCACTGTCTGTCAACATCTATATATCACTGTCTGTCAACATGTATCACTATCTGTCAACATCTATATATCACTGTCTGTCAACATGTATCACTATCTGTCAACATCTATATATCACTGTCTGTCAACATCTATGTATCACTGTCTGTCAACATCTATATATCACTGTCTGTCAACATGTATCACTGTCTGTCAACATCTATATATCACTGTCGTCAACATCTATATATCACTGCCTGTCAACATCTATATATCACTGCCTGTCAACATCTATGTATCACTGTCTGTCAACATCTATCATTATCACTGTCTGTCAACATGTATCACTGTCTGTCAACATGTATCACTGTCTGTCAACATGTATCACTGTCTGTCAACATGTATCACTGTCTGTCAACATGTATCACTGTCTGTCAACATCTATGTATCACTGTCTGTCAACATCTATGTATCACTGTCTGTCAACATCTATATATCACTGTCTGTCAACATCTATATATCACTGCCTGTCAACATCTATATATCACTGCCTGTCAACATCTATATCACTGCCTGTCAACATCTATATATCACTGTCTGTCAACATCTATATATCACTGTCTGTCAACATCTATATATCACTGCCTGTCAACATCTATATATCACTGCCTGTCAACATCTATGTATCACTGTCTGTCAACATCTATCATTATCACTGTCTGTCAACATGTATCACTGTCTGTCAACATGTATCACTGTCTGTCAACATGTATCACTGTCTGTCAACATGTATCACTGTCTGTCAACATCTATGTATCACTGTCTGTCAACATCTATATATCACTGTCTGTCAACATGTATCACTGTCTGTCAACATCTATATATCACTGTCTGTCAACATCTATATATCACTGTCTGTCAACATCTATATATCACTGCCTGTCAACATCTATATATCACTGCCTGTCAACATCTATGTATCACTGTCTGTCAACATCTATCATTATCACTGTCTGTCAACATGTATCACTGTCTGTCAACATGTATCACTGTCTGTCAACATGTATCACTGTCTGTCAACATGTATCACTGTCTGTCAACATGTATCACTGTCTGTCAACATCTATGTATCACTGTCTGTCAACATCTATGTATCACTGTCTGTCAACATCTATATATCACTGTCTGTCAACATCTATATATCACTGCCTGTCAACATCTATATATCACTGCCTGTCAACATCTATATATCACTGCCTGTCAACATCTATATATCACTGTCTGTCAACATCTATATATCACTGTCTGTCAACATCTATATATCACTGCCTGTCAACATCTATATATCACTGCCTGTCAACATCTATGTATCACTGTCTGTCAACATCTATCATTATCACTGTCTGTCAACATGTATCACTGTCTGTCAACATGTATCACTGTCTGTCAACATGTATCACTGTCTGTCAACATGTATCACTGTCTGTCAACATCTATGTATCACTGTCTGTCAACATCTATGTATCACTGTCTGTCAACATCTATATATCACTGTCTGTCAACATCTATGTATCACTGTCTGTCAACATCTATGTATCACAGTCTGTCAACATCTATGTATCACTGTCTGTCAACTTCTATCATTATCACTGTCTGTCAACATCTATGATTATCACTGTCTGTCAACATCTATGATTATCACTGTCTGCCAACATCTATGATTATCACTGTCTGTCAACATCTATGATTATCACTGTCTGCCAACATCTATATATCACTGTCTGTCAACATCTATCATTATCACTGTCTGCCAACATCTATCACTGTCTGTCAACATCTATCATTATCACTGTCTGTCAACATCTATATATCACTGTCTGTCAACATGTATCACTATCTGTCAACATCTATATATCACTGTCTGTCAACATGTATCACTATCTGTCAACATCTATATATCACTGTCTGTCAACATGTATCACTATCTGTCAACATGTATCACTGTCTGTCAACATGTATCACTGTCTGTCAACATGTATCACTGTCTGTCAACATGTATCGCTGTCTGTCAACATGTATCACTATCTGTCAACATCTATATATCACTGTCTGTCAACATGTATCACTATCTGTCAACATCTATATATCACTGTCTGTCAACATGTATCACTATCTGTCAACATCTATATATCGCTGTCTGTCAACATGTATCACTGTCTGTCAACATCTATATATCACTGTCTGTCAACATGTATCACTATCTGTCAACATCTATATATCACTGTCTGTCAACATGTATCACTATCTGTCAACATCTATATATCACTGTCTGTCAACATCTATGTATCACTGTCTGTCAACATCTATATATCACTGTCTGTCAACATGTATCACTGTCTGTCAACATCTATATATCACTGTCTGTCAACATCTATATATCACTGCCTGTCAACATCTATATATCACTGCCTGTCAACATCTATGTATCACTGTCTGTCAACATCTATCATTATCACTGTCTGTCAACATGTATCACTGTCTGTCAACATGTATCACTGTCTGTCAACATGTATCACTGTCTGTCAACATGTATCACTGTCTGTCAACATGTATCACTGTCTGTCAACATCTATGTATCACTGTCTGTCAACATCTATGTATCACTGTCTGTCAACATCTATATATCACTGTCTGTCAACATCTATATATCACTGCCTGTCAACATCTATATATCACTGCCTGTCAACATCTATATATCACTGCCTGTCAACATCTATATATCACTGTCTGTCAACATCTATATATCACTGTCTGTCAACATCTATATATCACTGCCTGTCAACATCTATATATCACTGCCTGTCAACATCTATGTATCACTGTCTGTCAACATCTATCATTATCACTGTCTGTCAACATGTATCACTGTCTGTCAACATGTATCACTGTCTGTCAACATGTATCACTGTCTGTCAACATGTATCACTGTCTGTCAACATCTATGTATCACTGTCTGTCAACATCTATATATCACTGTCTGTCAACATGTATCACTGTCTGTCAACATCTATATATCACTGTCTGTCAACATCTATATATCACTGTCTGTCAACATCTATATATCACTGCCTGTCAACATCTATATATCACTGCCTGTCAACATCTATGTATCACTGTCGTCAACATCTATCATTATCACTGTCTGTCAACATGTATCACTGTCTGTCAACATGTATCACTGTCTGTCAACATGTATCACTGTCGTCAACATGTATCACTGTCTGTCAACATGTATCACTGTCTGTCAACATCTATGTATCACTGTCTGTCAACATCTATGTATCACTGTCTGTCAACATCTATATATCACTGTCTGTCAACATCTATATATCACTGCCTGTCAACATCTATATATCACTGCCTGTCAACATCTATATATCACTGCCTGTCAACATCTATATATCACTGTCTGTCAACATCTATATATCACTGTCTGTCAACATCTATATATCACTGCCTGTCAACATCTATATATCACTGCCTGTCAACATCTATGTATCACTGTCTGTCAACATCTATCATTATCACTGTCTGTCAACATGTATCACTGTCTGTCAACATGTATCACTGTCTGTCAACATGTATCACTGTCTGTCAACATGTATCACTGTCTGTCAACATCTATGTATCACTGTCTGTCAACATCTATGTATCACTGTCTGTCAACATCTATATATCACTGTCTGTCAACATCTATCACTGTCTGTCAACATCTATCACTGTCTGTCAACATCTATCACTGTCTGTCAACATCTATCACTGTCTGCCAACATCTATATATCACTGTCTGTCAACATCTATCACTGTCTATCACTGTCTGTCAACATCTATCACTGTCTGTCAACATCTATCACGGTCTGTCAACATCTATCACGGTCTGTCAACATCTATCACGGTCTGTCAACATCTATCACGGTCTGTCAACATCTATCACGGTCTGTCAACATCTATCACTGTCTGTCAACATCTATATATCACTGTCTGTCAACATCTATATATCACTGTCTGTCAACATGTATCACTGTCTGTCAACATCTATCATTATCACTGTCTGTCAACATCTATCATTATCACTGTCTGTCAACATCTATCATTATCACTGTCTGTCAACATCTATCATTATCACTGTCTATCAACATCTATATATCACTGTCTGTCAACATCTATGATTATCACTGTCTGTCAACATCTATGATTATCACTGTCTGTCAACATCTATATATCACTGTCTGTCAACATCTATATATCACGGTCTGCCAACATCTATATATCACTGTCTGCCAACATCTATATATCACTGTCTGCCAACATCTATCATTATCACTGTCTGCCAACATGTATCACTGTCTGCCAACATCTATCATTATCACTGTCTGTCAACATCTATATATCACTGTCTGTCAACATCTATATATCACTGTCTGTCAACATCTATATATCACTGTCTGTCAACATCTATATATCAGTCTGTCAACATCTATATATCACTGTCTGTCAACATCTATATATCACTGTCTGTCAACATCTATGATTATCACTGTCTGTCAACATCTATGATTATCACTGTCTGTCAACATGTATCACTGTCTGTCAACATGTATCACTGTCTGTCAACATGTATCACTGTCTGTCAACATCTATCACTGTCTGCCAACATCTGTCATTATCACTGTCTGTCAACATCTATATATCACTGTCTGTCAACATCTATGATTATCACGGTCTGTCAACATCTATCAATATCACTGTCTGCCAACATCTATATATCACTGTCTGCCAACATCTATATATCACTGTCTGCCAACATCTATATATCACTGTCTGTCAACATCTATACATCACTGTCTGCCAACATCTATCATTATCACTGTCTGTCAACATCTATCACTGTCTGCCAACATCTATCATTATCACTGTCTGCCAACATCTATCACTGTCTGCCAACATCTATCATTATCACTGTCTGTCAACATGTATCACTGTCTGCCAACATCTATCATTATCACTGTCTGTCAACATCTATGATTATCACTGTCTGTCAACATCTATGATTATCACTGTCTGCCAACATCTATGATTATCACTGTCTGTCAACATCTATGATTATCACTGTCTGCCAACATCTATATATCACTGTCTGTCAACATCTATCATTATCACTGTCTGCCAACATCTATCACTGTCTGTCAACATCTATCATTATCACTGTCTGTCAACATCTATATATCACTGTCTGTCAACATGTATCACTGTCTGCCAACATCTATCATTATCACTGTCTGTCAACATCTATATATCACTGTCTGTCAACATCTATATATCACTGTCTGTCAACATCTATATATCACTGTCTGTCAACATCTATACATCACTGTCTGCCAACATCTATCATTATCACTGTCTGCCAACATCTATATATCACTGTCTGTCAACATCTATATATCACTGTCTGCCAGCATCTATCATTATCACTGTCTGTCAACATCTGTCATTAACACACTCTGTCAACATCTACTGCCCTTAATCTAGGACGTTCAGAAGTGCGGAAGATGAGACTAAAGCTGATCTGGGGTCCTGTAAGAACCAATGTCCTAAACAGGTATGCTCTCTGTGTGGGTCTCTCTAAAGTCCTATCTCTGTGTGGGTCTCTCTACAGTCCTCTCTCTGTGTGGGTCTCTCTAAAGTCCTCTCTCTGTGTGGGTCTCTCTACAGTCCTCTCTCTGTGGGTCTCTCTAAAGTCCTCTCTCTGTGTGGGTCTCTCTAAAGTCCTCTCTCTGTGTGGGTCTCTCTAAAGTCCTCTCTCTGTGTGGGTCTCTCTAAAGTCCTCTCTGTGTGGGTCTCTCTAAAGTCCTCCTCTGTATGGGTCTCTCTAAAGTCCCTCTCTGTGTGGGTCTCTGTAAAGTGGTTAGAGTGACTGGGTGGGTAGGACTGACTGGGTGGGTAGACTGACTGGGTGGGTAGACTGACTGGGTGGGTAGAGTGACTGGGTGGGTAGAGTGACTGGGTGGGTAGAGTGACTGGGTGGGTAGAGTGACTGGGTGGGTAGAGTGACTGGGTGGGTAGACTGACTGGGTGGGTAGTGACTGGGTGGGTAGTGACTGGGTGGGTAGTGACTGGGTGGGTAGTGACTGGGTGGGTAGACTGACTGGGTGGGTAGACTGACTGGGTGGGTAGACTGACTGGGTGTGTAGACTGACTGGGTGGGTAGTGACTGGGTGGGTAGTGACTGGGTGGGTAGTGACTGGGTGGGTAGTGTGACTGGGTGGGTAGTGTGACTGGGTGGGTAGACTGACTGGGTGGGTAGACTGACTGGGTGGGTAGTGACTGGGTGGGTAGTGACTGGGTGGGTAGTGTGACTGGGTGGGTAGACTGACTGGGTGGGTAGTTGGAGCAGTCTCTTACCTTCCCAGTCAGATCAGTATCTGTGTTTCTGTGTCCGTCTGTTGATGAGAGTTACACCCCCCTCTCCCTCTCCCACCCTCTCCTTATCTCACCCTCTCCCCTCTCCTTATCTCACCCTCTCCCCCCTCTCCTTATCTCACCCTCTCCCCCCCTCTCCTTATCTCACCCTCTCCCCTCTCTCCCACCCTCTCCCCCTCTCTCTCCACCTCTTCCTCTCTTTCCCCACTCCTCTCTCTCTCCTCCCGTCTCTCCCCCACCTCTCTCTCTCCCTCTCTCTCTCCACCACTCTCTCTCCTCTCTCTCTCTCTCTCTCCCCACCCTCTCTCTCCTCTCTCTCCTCTCTCTCCCCCTCTCTCTCCTTCTCTCTCCTCCTCTCTCTCCCCACCCTCTCTCTCCCTCTCTCTCTCCTCTCTCTCCCTCTCTCCTCTCTCTCCCCCACCCTCTCTCTCCCTCCTCTCTCTCTCTCTCTCTCCCCTCTCTCTCCTCTCTCTCCTCCTCTCTCTCCCCCTCTCTCCTCTCTCTCCTCCTCTCTCTCCCTCTCTCTCTCCCTCTCTCTCTCTCTCTCCCTCTCTCCCTCTCTCTCCTCCTCTCTCCCCCTCTCTCCTCTCTCTCCTCCTCTCTCTCTCCCACCCTCTCTCTCCCTCTCTCTCTCTCTCTCTCTCCCCCTCTCTCCCCCTCTCTCTCCTCCTCTCTCTCCCCCTCTCTCTCCTCTCTCCCTCTCTCTCTCCCTCTCTCTCCTCCTCTCTCCCCCACCCTCTCTCTCCCCCTCTCTCTCTCTTCCTCTCTCCCCCACCCTCTCTCTCCCCCTCTCTCTCCTTCTCTCTCCCCACCTTCTCTCTCTCCCCCTCTCTCTCTTCTCTCTCCTCCTCTCTAAATCCTCTCTCCCCCTCTCTCTCCCCCTCTCTCTCCCCTCTCTCTCTCCCCCTCTCTCTCCCCCTCTCTCTCCCCCTCCCTCTAACTCTGAGAACATGTTTTCCACTGATGGCTCAGTGGCGCCAGTGTGTTTATGTTTTAAGGTTACACACACACACACACACACACACACACACACACACACACACACACACACACACACACACACACACACACTACACACACACACACACTAACACACACACACATTACTAACACACACACACACACTAATAACACACACACACACTTAACACACACTTAACACACACACCCTAACACACACACTAACACACACACCTAACACACACATTAACATTTAACCTAACACACACCCTAACACACACACACACTAACACACTAACACACACTAACTAACACACACTAACACACTAACACAGCTAACACACACACTAACACACACACACTAACACACACTAACACACACAACACACACACTAACACACACACACTAAACACACACACACACACAACACACACACACACTAACACACACACAGTCCACTAACACACACACACACATAACACACACACACACATTATTACACTAATACACACACATTATTTAATACACATTATTACACACACAAACTGGATCCACATTACACACACTAATTTAATACATTACATTATTATTACTAATATTACACACACACACTAATACACTGACATTTAATATTACACTGACACAACACTGACACACACACACAGTCGACACACACACACAGTCGACACACACAAACACATTAGTCCACACTAACACACATTAACTGACACACTGACACAATATCTTACATAAACACACACAAACACACACACACCTGGGAACAATTTTTGGTGGTTCTGTGTCCCGTGAGCAAGGAGCTGTGACGGCCTCTCCAGCGAACCATTCCAGAACAGCAGATATCCACCGGCCTTTTTCTCCAGCCTTTCCGCGAGCAGCTTTTGACAGTCAATAAATACATTGATGCCAAACACACAAAAATATGCTTTTCATTCAGAAATACGACTGCTGAGACACACAGTGTTACATTCACTGCTGAGACATTAACACACACACACAGTGGTGTTGCACTCACTGCTGAACACTGGTGTTACTCACACACTGACACACACTGACTCACAACACTACTCACACACAAACACACACAAACACACTGTCACACCTGGGAACAATTTTGTTACTCCTGCTGGTTCTGTGTTCTCCGTAGGCAGGAGCTGTGACGGCCTCTCAGCTGAACCATTCCAAGAACAGCAGATATCCACACGGCTCTGGTGTTTTCAGCCTTTCCATGAGCAGCTTTTGCCCGCTAACAAAGTCAATAAATACTGGTGTTAATTGATGCCAAACACTTCCACTTCTCCAAAAATATGCTTTTCATTCATTTATAGAAATACTCACTGCTGAGACATTACTGCCTGGTGTTACTCACTGCTGAGACATTACTGCCTGGTGTTACTCACTGCTGAGACATTACTGCCTGGTGTTACTCACTGCTGAGACATTACTGCCTGGTGTTACTCACTGCTGAGACATTACTGCCTGGTGTTACTCACTGTCTGAGACATTACTGCCTGGTGTTACTCACTGCTGAGACATTACTGCCTGGTGTTACTCCTGCTGAGACATTACTGTCTGGTGTTACTCACTGCTGAGACATTACTGTCTGGTGTTACTCACTGCTGAGACATTACTGTCTGGGTGCTGTCTGGTGTTACTCACTGCTGAGACATTACTGTCTGGTGTTACTCACTGCTGAGACATTACTGTCTGGTGTTACTGCTCACTGCTGAGACATTACTGTCTGGTGTTACTCACTGCTGAGACATTACTGTCTGGTGTTACTCACTGCTGCTACATTACTGCCTGGTGTTACTCACTGCTGAGACATTACTGTCTGGTGTTACTCACTGCTGAGACATTACTGTCTGGTGTTACTCACTGCTGAGACATTACTGCCTGGTGTTACTCACTGCTGAGACATTACTGTCTGGTGTTACTCACTGCTGATACATTACTGCCTGGTGTTACTCACTGCTGCTACATTACTGCCTGGTGTTACTCACTGCTGAGACATTACTGCCTGGTGTTACTCACTGCTGCTACATTACTGCCTGGTGTTACTCACTGCTGCTACATTACTGCCTGGTGTTACTGCTGAGACACTGCTGGGACTCATGCTGAGACATTGCCTGGTGTTACTCACTGCTGAGACATTACTGCCTGGTGTTACTCACTGCTGCTACATTACTGCCTGGTGTTTACTGCTGAGACACTGCTGCTGAGACATTACTGCCTGGTGTTACTCACTGCTGCCTGGTGTTACTCACTGCTTACTGCCTGGTGTTACTCACTGCTGAGACACTGCCTGGTGTTACTGACATTACTCTGGTGTTATCACTGCTGAGACATTACTGTCTGGTGTTACTCACTGCTGAGACATTACTGTCTGGTGTTACTCACTGCTGAGACATTACTGCCTGGTGTTCACTGCTACTGCTGAGACATTACTGTCTGGTGTTACTCACTGCTGAGACATTACTGTCTGTGGTGTTACTCACTGCTGAGACATTACTG
>NW_025751032.1:10000-16731 GCF_021184085.1 Oncorhynchus gorbuscha
TGGTAGAGACCACATCAGTCTATACCATGGCTCTCAATGGTAGAGACCACATCACAGTCTATACCCTGGCTGTCAATGGTAGGGACCACATCAGTCTATACCCTGGCTCTCAATGGTAGAGACAATATCACAACCTGCCTATATCCTGGCTCTCAATGGTAGAGACCACATCACACCTGTCTATATCCTGGCTCTCAATGGTAGAGACCATATCACAACCTGCCTATATCCTGGCTTTCAATGGTGGAGACCATATCACAGCCTATATCCTGGCTCTCAATGGTAGAGACTACATCACCTCTATATCCTGGCTCTCAATGGTAGAGACCATATCACAACCTGCCTATATCCTGGCTCCTGGACCTGTCAATCAATGGTAGAGACCATATCACAACCTGCCTATATCCTGGCTGTCAATGGTAGAGACCATATCACAGTCTATATCCTGGCTCTCAATGGTAGAGACCATATCACAACCTGCCTATATCCTGGCTCTCAATGGTAGAGACCATATCACAACCTGCCTATATCCTGGCTCTCAATGGTAGAGACCATATCACAACCTGCCTATATCCTGGCTCTCAATGGTAGAGACCACATCAAAGTCTATACCACAACATGCCCCAATGACCCTGGCCTCCTATGGTAGGAGGATGGAATTCTTCAAAACTCTGAAAACAATCAGTGTGATACAACATGGAGGTATTCCGATAATCAAGGTGTTTCCAAACATTCTTGAATGTCTCAACAGCCCTGCAAGTCTGGAAACTTCAACAGAGAGAATTTAGCACACTGTGAACAGCTCTAGTGAATGCTAAGCAATCCTGGCAACCATCTCTCCCTCCCATGCTGTTTCGCTCTTTCTCTGTGATGCCCAGGAGCTGGACTCAGACCAACTTCTATATATTCTCTGTGGACCTGGCCGTGACTCAGAGAGACACACGAGTCAAGGTCAGCTGGCTAGCTTCCACGTGTCATAAAACGCTGACAACAGGCCATAGAGAGAGGATTTAACGATGGAAAATAAACACAAATTGTGAAGAGGTTATTCAAAGAAACCAGCTGCAATAAACTGAATAAATCTACTGAACAGGGTAAAAGGGTGAAAGAATAATGTTTGAAACGAAACATATTATATATTTTCTGAGCCCACGTTTTGCTTACATTTGGAAAATGGAGAGGTCATTAAAGGATAAATTCATATGCTGAGGAATAGCACTTCACAGTGTCTTCACGTAATCAAGTATGTAGAATGGAAAAGCTATTGTGAAACAACTGTTGCAGGACTTGAGAAAGAGTTGTAGTGTGAATGTTTTGCTAATGATATCAACGTTGCGAACTCAAGCTAATCGTAAAAAACGGGGAGATGTACTCTGCTCACGACAGCTGGCCAATTGTTCTCTAGTGGATTTCTATTCCTTCATTACTACTGATATGTGATTGAGGTAGAAATGTAACATGGATGATTTGCAGGTAGAAATGTAACATGGATGATTTGCAGGTAGACATGTAACGGATGATTTGCAGGTAGACATGTAACATGGATGATTTGCAGGTAGAGATGTTACATGGATGATTTGCAGGTAGAGATGTTGACATGTAAACATGGATGATTTGCAGGTAGAATGTAACGGATGATTTGGATGATTTGCAGGTAGAGATGTAACATGGATGATTTGCAGGTAGAAATGTAACATGGATGATTTGCAGGTAGACATGTTACGGATGATTTGCAGGTAGACATGTAACGGATGATTTGCAGGTAGACATGTAACATGGATGATTTGCAGGTAGAGATGTAACATGGATGATTTGCAGGTAGACATGTTAAATGGATGATTTGCAGGTAGAGATGTTACATGTATAACCTTTTAAATGCTTCCAGTGCTTCAATCTTTTAACCGTAGACTATTTTCACACATGACTTTGTTTTGTTGCACCTTTACTGGTCCTTTAATAAAAGTAGTGCCTCTTTAAATGTAATGGTGTAGTTGGTGTAGTGCGATGTATTCTGATATCTAGTTTCGGGTCTGTGGACTGCTCTCTTGTAGACAGATTCTGGACATAAACCGACGAGTACGTGGCGTAGGATAACGAGCAGCGGTAGTTCCGATGTTTTTTTCACTGGTTATTTGGATGAACCAGGATTGGGCGGCGGTGGGCTTTGGCTGAGAGTTTCCTTGCGAGAGCGGAGACTTCTCAGATTGGAACTCCCAATTTTTTAACACTCGGAAATGAATCGTGCAGCTGGCGAAATTACACATGCTTTTAGTTCTGAGTGAATCGATGATTAGAGTGCTCACAGAGAGGAATGACTGCAATCCACACTTTGGTTTTAGTTTTTAAAGAAGTCACTGCCAAGAAATGCATATGTTAGCATTCTCAGACTAAAAAACCTTATTTAATCCAGCATGAAGTTACGCATCACAATATTACAACAGCGTCACTGTTTTGGAATATAATTTTCAACATATTTTCTGAAGCATCGTCTGTGTTGTGTGCTTAGTGTTTAACCATTGACCTGTTCTAGGTCATTTTGAGACTTTAAGCAGCATCGGGTGCTGCTGGAATGTCTTCCAATGTCATGTCCATCTTTTGGTTAAGAAGAATACACTGTTTCTCACAAAACATTTATCAAATTTAAATAGCCCACAATTTAGATTAAACCCACACCTGCAGTAAACAGCTTATGAATGATCTTTTGCCTACATCTTTCAAGCAGACCGCTGTTGTCCCTGTGCCCAAGAACATCAAGGTAACCTTTTATAGCAATCATACTGTATACGGTATGTAGCCATGAAATGCTTTGAAAGACTGGTCATGTCTCACATCAAGACCATCCTCCCAGACACCCTGGAACCACTCCAATTCACATACAGACAGATCCGCAGGTGACATAGTCTCTATTGCAAATCACACTGCGCTCTCCGATCTGGACAAGAGGGACTGCATCACTACATGACCAACAGGATGTGCACACACCTCCTTGTCGAACATCTCGTTCCAAAATATTGGGCATTAAATATGCAGTTGGTCCCCCCCTTTACTGCTATAATACCCTCCACTCTTCTGGGAAGGCTTTCCACTAGATGTAGGAACATTGTGCTGTGGGGACTTGCCTCCATTCGGGGACAAGAGCATTAGTGAGGTTGGGCACTGATGTTGGGGGATTAGGCCTGGCTCGCAGTCAGTGTTCCAAATCATCCCAAAGGTTTTCAACGGAGTTGAGGTCAGGGCTCTGTGCAGGCCAGTCAAGTTCTTCCACACCGAACTCAACAAAACATTTCTGTATGGATCTCGATTTCTGCGACATTGTCATGCTGAAACAGGAAAGGGCCTTCCTCAAACTTTTGTCACAAAGCACAAATCATCTAGAATGTCGTTGTATATTGTAGCATTAAGATTTCTCTTCTCTAGAACTACGGGACCGAGCTCGAACCATGAAAAAGAGTCCCAGATCATTCCTCCTCCACCAGACTTTACAGTGGCACTATGCACTGAGGCAGGTAACTTTCTTTCCTTGCATCCGCCAAACCCAGATTCGTCTGTCGGACTACCAGATGGTGAAGCGTGATTCATCACTCCAGAGAACGAGTTTCCAGTGCTCCAGTGTCCAATGGCGGCGAGCTTGACACCACTCCATCCGACGCTGCCATTACGTATTGTGATCTAAGGCTTGTGTGCGGCTGCTCAGCCACGGAAACCCATTTCAGGAAGCTCCTGACGAACAGTTCCTGTGCTGACGTTGCTTCCAGAGACAGTTTGGAACTCAGTATGTGAGTGTTGCAACTGAGGACAGATTATTTTTCACGCTACGGGTTTCAGCACTCGGCGGTCCCATTCTGTGAGCTTGTGTGGCATATCACATATTTACAGATGGAATGCTAGTTTATTATTAAGGCACATGAAAGTTGACACGTTCCAGAAGGCATTTCTACCAAAAAAGGAATTTTGATAGAAAATATATACAGAATAATTACATTCAAATGCCTCGCCTGTGAAGTAGTGATGCGACATATGCCTAGCTTCCTGAATCGGGTCACAAATGTGAACAATTTGTGTAATAGTGTTTTGGAAATATACTTCAACTATTGGATGCTTGATGTGGCGTAGAGGTCTATGCACTTGCTTTCAGTGATTTTAACAGATTTGAACAGTCCCTGAGGACGGCTCCTCTCACAGTTCTGGGCGACTTTAACCTCCCCACGTCTACCTTTGACTCTTTCCTCTCTGCCTCCTTCTTTCCACTCCTCTCCTCTTTTGACCTCACCCTCTCACCTTCCCCCTACTCACAAGGCAGGCAATACGCTCGACCTCATCTTTACTAGATGCTGTTCTTCCACTAACCTCACTGCAACTCCCCTCCAAGTCTCCGACCACTGCCTTGTATCCTTTTCCCTCTCGCTCTCATCCAACACCTCCCACACTGCCCCTACTCGGATGGTATCGCGCCGTCCCAACCTTCGCTCTCTCTCCCCGCTACTCTCTCCTCTTCCATCCTATCATCTCTTCCCTCCGCTCAAACCTTCTCCCACCTATCTCCTGATTCTGCCTCCTCAACCCTCCTCTCCTCCCTCTCTGCATCCCTTGACTCTCTATGTCCCTATCCTCCAGGCCGGCTCGGTCCTCCCCTCCCGCTCCGTGGCTCGATGACTCATTGCGAGCTCACAGAACAGGGCTCCGGGCAGCCGAGCGGAAATGGAGGAAAACTCGCCTCCCTGCGGACCTGGCATCCTTTCACTCCCTCCTCTCTACATTTTCCTCCTCTGTCTCTGCTGCTAAAGCCACTTTCTACCACGCTAAATTCCAAGCATCTGCCTCTAACCCTAGGAAGCTCTTTGCCACCTTCTCCTCCCTCCTGAATCCTCCGCCCCTCCCCCCTCCTCCCTCTCTGCAGATGACTTCTGTCAACCATTTTGAAAAGAAGGTCGACGACATCCGATCCTCGTTTGCTAAGTCAAACGACACCGCTGGTTCTGCTCACACTGCCCTACCCTGTGCTCTGACCTCTTTCTCCCCTCTCTCCAGATGAAATCTCGCGTCTTGTGACGGCCGGCCGCCCAACAACCTGCCCGCTTGACCCTATCCCCTCCCTCTCTTCTCCAGACCATTTCCGGAGACCTTCTCCCTTACCTCACCTCGCTCATCAACTCATCCCTGACCGTTGGCTACGTCCCTTCCGTCTTCAAGAGAGCGAGAGTTGCACCCCTTCTGAAAAAACCTACACTCGATCCCTCCGATGTCAACAATTACAGACCAGTATCCCTTCTTTCTTTTCTCTCCAAAACTCTTGAACGTGCCGTCCTTGGCCAGCTCTCCCGCTATCTCTCTCTGAATGACCTTCTTGATCCAAATCAGTCAGGTTTCAAGACTAGTCATTCAACTGAGACTGCTCTCCTCTGTATCACGGAGGCGCTCCGCACTGCTAAAGCTAACTCTCTCTCTCTGCTCTCATCCTTCTAGATCTATCGGCTGCCTTCGATACTGTGAACCATCAGATCCTCCTCTCCACCCTCTCCGAGTTGGGCATCTCCGGCGCGGCTCACACTTGGATTGCGTCCTACCTGACAGGTCGCTCCTACCAGGTGGCGTGGCGAGAATCTGTCTCCCTCACCACGCGCTCTCACCACTGGTGTCCCCCAGGGCTCTGTTCTTGGCCCTCTCCTATTCTCGCTATACACCAAGTCACTTGGCTCTGTCATAACCTCACATGGTCTCTCTTATCATTGCTATGCAGACGACACACAATTAATCTTCTCCTTTCCCCTTCTGATGACCAGGTGGCGAATCGCATCTCTGCATGTCTGGCAGACATATCAGTGTGGATGACGGATCACCACCTCAAGCTGAACTCGGCAAGACGGAGCTGCTCTTCCTCCCGGGGAAGGACTGCCCGTTCCATGATCTCGCCATCACGGTCGACAACTCCATTGTGTCCTCCTCCCAGAGCGCCAAGAACCTTGGCGTGATCCTGGACAACACCCTGTCGTTCTCAACTAACATCAACGGTGGCCCGTTCCTGTAGGTTCATGCTCTACAACATCCGCAGAGTACGACCCTGCCTCACACAGGAAGCGGCGCAGGTCCTAATCCAGGCACTTGTCATCTCCCGTCTGGATTACTGCAACCTCGCTGTTGGCTGGGCTCCTGCCTGTGCCATTAAACCCCTTCAACTCATCCAGAACGCCGCAGCCCGTCTGGTGTTCAACCTTCCCAAGTTCTCTCACGTCACCCCGCTCCTCCGTTCTCTCCACTGGCTTCCAGTTGAAGCTCGCATCCGCTACAAGACCATGGTGCTTGCCTACGGAGCTGTGAGGGGAACGGCACCTCAGTACCTCCAGGCTCTGATCAGGCCCTACACCCAAACAAGGGCACTGCGTTCATCCACCTCTGGCCTGCTCGCCTCCCTACCACTGAGGAAGTACAGCTCCCGCTCAGCCCAGTCAAAACTGTTCGCTGCCCTGGCCCCCCAATGGTGGAACAAACTCCCTCACGACGCCAGGACAGCGGAGTCAATCACCACCTTCCGGAGACACCTGAAACCCCACCTCTTTAAGGAATACCTAGGATAGGTTAAGTAATCCCTCTCACCCCACCCCCTAAGTTTTAGATGCACTATTGTTAAGTGACTGTCCCTCTGGATGTCATAAGGTGAATGCACCAATTTGTAAGTCGCTTCTGGATAAGAGCGCTCTGCTAAATGACTTAAATGTAAATGTTAAATGTAAATC
>NW_025751033.1:0-16728 GCF_021184085.1 Oncorhynchus gorbuscha
GATATGTTAGGTGTAGTTCTCTATAACGGTCAGTAGCGGACAGTAGCCCAGGGAATAGATGACAGTAGCCCAGGGAATAGATGACAGTAGCTCAGGGAATAGATGACAGTAGCTCAGGGAATAGATGACAGTAGCCCAGGGAATAGACAGACAGCATCTCAGGGGGAATAGATGACAGTAGATCAGGGAAGAGATGACAGTAGCCCAGGGAATAGATGACAGTATCTCAGGGGAATAGATGACAGTAGCCCAGGGGAATAGATGACAGTATCTCAGGGGAATAGATGACAGTAGATCAGGGGAATAGATGACAGCAGCCCAGGGAATAGGATGACAGTATCTCAGGGGAATAGATGACAGTAGCCCAGGGAATAGATGACAGTATCTCAGGGGGAATAGATGACAGTAGCTCAGGGAATAGATGACAGTAGCCCAGGGAATAAATGACAGTAGCTCAGGGGAATAGATGACAGTAGCCCAGGGGAATAGATGACAGTATCTCAGGGGGAATAGATGACAGTAGCTCAGGGGAATAGATGACAGTAGCCCAGGGGAATAGATGACAGTATCTCAGGGGAATAGATGACAGTAGCCTCAGGGAATAGATGACAGTAGCTCAGGGAATAGATCACAGTAGCCCAGGGGAATAGACGACAGTAGCCCAGGGGAATAGATGACAGTAGCCCAGGGGAATAGATGACAGTATCTCAGGGGAATAGATGACAGTAGCTCAGGGGAATAGATGACAGTATCTCAGGGGGAATAGATGACAGTAGCTCAGGGGAATAGATGACAGTAGCTCAGGGAATAGATGACAGTAGCCCAGGGAATAGATGACAGTAGCTCAGGGAATAGATGACAGTAGCCCAGGGGAATAGATGACAGTAGCCCAGGGGAATAGATGACAGTAGCCCAGGGGAATAGGATGACAGTAGCTCAGGGGAATAGATGACAGTAGCCCAGGGAATAGATGACAGTAGCCCAGGGAAATAGATGACAGTATCTCAGGGGAATAGATGACAGTAGCTCAGGGGAATAGATGACAGTAGCTCAGGGAATAGATGACAGTAGCTCAGGGAATAGATGACAGTAGCTCAGGGAATAAATGACAGTAGCTCAGGGGAAGAGATGACAGTAGCTCAGGGGAATAGATGACAGTAGCCCAGGGGAATAAATGACAGTAGCTCAGGGAATAGATGACAGTAGCTCAGGGGAATAGATGACAGTAGCTCAGGGGAATAGATGACAGTAGCTCAGGGGAATAAATGACAGTAGCTCAGGGAATAGATGACAGTAGCTCAGGGGGAATAGATGACAGTAGCTCAGGGGGAATAGATGACAGCAGCTCAGGGGAATAGATGACAGTAGCTCAGGGAATAAATGACAGTAGCCCAGGGAATAGATGACAGTAGCTCAGGGGAATAGATGACAGTAGCCCAGGGAATAGATGACAGTAGCCCAGGGCAATAGATGACAGTAGCTCAGGGGAATAGATGACAGTAGCTCAGGGAACAAATGACTGTAGGTCTGCAGATTAAATTACAGTGCTTGAGTAAGCCTAGCAGGTATCTGAGAACAATTTGTTGTGATAATACCGTTACAGTATTACAGAAAATACTCACATCAATATTAGAAGCACTGCTGTCCAGGTGCTTGTACAATTCAGACCTCACAGTTTTCTCATGTTATTTTTGGGCTGCAGCAGAACGGTTTTGGAAATTAACTGGCAGCCCATATCGAGGATCCATAATAGATACAAATACAAAGTATCTGGAGAGAACACATTAATACATCCAGGTCTGTAGGGAGAACACATTAATACATCCAGGTCTCTGAGGAGAACACATTAATACATCCAGGTCTGTGGGGAGAACACATTAATACATCCAGGTCTCTGGAGAGAACACATTAATACATCCAGATCTGTAGGGAGAACACATTAATACATCCAGGTCTCTGGGAGAACACGATTAATACATCCAGGTCTGTAGGGAGAACACATTAATACATCCAGGTCTGTAGGGAGAACACATTAATACATCCAGGTCTCTGGGAGAACACATTAATACATCCAGGTCTCTGGGGAGAACACATTAACACATCCAGGTCTGTAGGGAGAACACATTAATACATCCAGGTCTGTAGGAGAACACATTAATACATCCAGGTCTGGTAGGGAGAACACATTAATACATCCAGGTCTGTAGGAGAACACATTAATACATCCAGGTCTGTAGGAGAACACATTAATAAGCATCCAGGTCTGTAGGAGAACACATTAATACATCCAGGTCTGTAGGAGAACACATTAATACATCCAGGTCTCTGGAGAGAAGCACATATTAATACATCCAGGTCTGTAGGAGAACACATTAATACATCCAGGTCTGTAGGGAGAACACATTAATACATCCAGGTCTGTAGGGAGAACACATTAATACATCCAGGTCTGTAGGGAGAAACACATTAATACATCCAGGTCTGTAGGGAGAACACATTAATACATCCAGGTCTCTGGGGAGAACACATTAATACATCCAGGTCTGTAGGGAGAACACATTAATACATCCAGGTCTCTGGGGAGAACACATTAATACATCCAGGTCTCTGGGGAGAACACATTAATACATCCAGGTCTGTAGGGAGAACACATTAATACATCCAGGTCTCTGGGGGAGAACACATTAATACATCCAGGTCTGTAGGGAGAACACATTAACACATCCAGGTCTGTGGGGAGAACACATTAATACAGCCAGGTCTGTGGGAGAACACATTAATACATCCAGGTCTGTAGGAGAATACATTAATACAGCCAGGTCTGTGGAGGAGAACACATTAATACATCCAGGTCTGTAGGAGAACACATTAATACAGCCAGGTCTGTGGGGAGAACACATTAATACATCCAGGTCTGTAGGGAGAACACATTAATACACATCCAGGTCTGTAGGGAGAACACATTAATACATCCAGGTCTGTAGGGAGAACACATTAATACATCCAGGTCTGTGGGAGAACATATTAATACATCCAGGTCTGTAGGGAGAACACATTAATACATCCAGGTCTGTAGGGAGAACACATTATCACATCCAGGTCTGTAGGGAGAACACATTAATACATCCAGGTCTGTAGGGAGAACACATTAATACATCCAGGTCTCTGGGGAGAACACATTAATACATCCAGGTCTGTGGGAGAACACATTAATACATGCAGGTCTGTAGGGAGAACACATTAATACTGTTATGCAGGTGAATGAGGACCCAAAAGCGATTTAGCGAAAACAGAGTCTTTATTCCAGTAAAATGGCAAACGGCACACTCCTGGACTATTAAAGAAGAAAACAAAACATGAAAAAACTTAAATCCACTCGTAGTGACGAGGACAGACTGGAGACTCGACCATTGACTGCAGGTTGCCTCGGGAAGGCACCGACCGTAGCGGACTAAGACACTACACGCAGCATCTGAAGGAGACAAGACACGACAGGGCGAGACAATGACACAGCACAGCGAACATCATACAAGGATCCGACAAGGACAGAAGCGGAAAACAAGGGGAGAAATAGGGACTCTAATCAGAGGACAAAATAGGGGACAGGTGAAAAGACTAAATGAGTGAGTTAGGAGAATGAGGAACAGCCCTAACGAGGTTAAACGCCGTTTTCCACTCGTCCCCTCTCTGATGCGCACGAGATGGTAAGCATTACGAAGGTCCAACTTAGTAAAACCCTGCTCCTGCAGAATCTCGAAGGCTGATGACATAAGGGGAAGCGGATAACAATTTAACTGTGACAGTCATTCAGCTCGATATCCACGCAGGGGCCAGAGTACCGCCTTTCTTCTTAACACAAAACCCCCGCCCCGGCAGGAGAGGAAGAAGGCACTACGGTGCCGGCGTCAAGAGAAACAGACAAATAATCCTCGAGAGCCTTACGTTCGGGAGCCACAGAGAGTATAGTCTACCCCGAGGGGGAGTGGTCCCCGGAAGGAGATCAATACTACAATCATACGACCGGTGAGGAGGAAGGGAGTTGGCTCTGGACTGACCAAAGACCGTGCGCAGATCATGATATTCCTCCGGCACCCTGTCAAATCACCAGGTTCCTCCTGAGAAGAGGGGACAGAAGAAACAGGGAGGGATAGCAGACATTAAACACTTCACATGACAAGAAACGTTCCAGGATAGGATAGAATTACTAGACCAATTAATAGAAGATTATGACATACTAGCCAGGGATGACCCAAAACAACAGGTGTAAAAGGTGAACGAAAAAATCAAAAGGAAATAGTCTCACTGTGGTTACCAGATACTGTGAGGGTTAAAGGTAGTGTCTCATATCTGATACTGGGGAGATGACTACCATCTAAGGCGAACATGGGCGTGGGCTTCCCTAACTGTCTGAGAGGAATGTCATGTTTCCGAGCCCATGCTTGGTCCATAAAACAACCCTTAGCCCCAGAGTCTATCAAGGCACTGCATGAAGCAGCCCGAACCGGTCCAGCGTAGATGGACCGACATAGTAGTACAGGATCTTGATGGAGAGACCTGAGTAGTAGCGCTCACCAGTAGCCCTCCGCTTACTGATGAGCTCTGGCTTTTACTGGACATGAATTAACAAAATGTCCATCAACGCAATAGAGGCACAGGCGGTTGGTGATCCTCCGTTCCCTCTCCTTAGTCGATGCGAATACCTCCCAGCTGCATGGGCTCAGTCTCTGAGCCGGAGGAAGGAGATGGTTGCGATGCGGAGAGGGAAACACCGTTGATGCGAGCTCTTCCACGAGCTCGGTGACGAAGATCTACCCGTCGTTCTATGCTAATGGCGAGAGCAATCAAAGAGTCCACACTGGAAGGAACCTCCCGGAGAGAATCTCATCCTTAACCTCTGCGTGAGTCCTCCAGAAAACGAGCGAGCAGCGCCGGCCTCGTTCCACTCACTAGAGGCAGCAAGAGGGCAAACTCAATAGAGTAGTCTGTTATGGATCACCACCTTGGCATAAGGAAGCCAGGGCCCTAGAAGCCTCCCTACCAAAAACTGAACGATCAAAAACCTGTATCATCTCCTTTAAAGTTCTGAACTTGTTAGAACAATCAGCCCTTGCCTCCCAGATAGCTGTGCCCCCATTCTCGAGCCCGGCCAGTAAGGAGTGAAATGACGAAGCTAAACCCGAGCTCTCTCTTGAGTATGTGTTGGGTTGAGAGAGAACACAATATCACACTGGGTGAGAAAGGAGTTGCACCTCAGTGGGCTGCCCGGAGTAACAAGGTGGGTTATTAACCCTAGGTTCGAGACTGGCAGACCAGGAAGTAGCTGGTGGGCATCAGAGACGAAGACTCTGGAACTGTCCAGAGAGGTCGGAAACCTGAGCGGCCAGGGTCTCAACGCATGACGCAGCAGCAGACAATTCCTGCTCGTGTCTGCCGAGCATAGCTCCCTGGATCTCGACGGCAGTGTTACGAGAATCCGTAGTCGCTGGGTCCATTCTTGGTCGGATCCTTCTGTTATGCAGGTGAATGAGGACCCAAAAGCGACTTAGCGAAAACAGAGTCTTTATTCCAGTAAATGGCAAACGTAATACTCCTGGACTATTAAAGAAGAAAACAAAACATGAAAAAACTTAAATCCACTCGTAGTGACGAGGACAGACTGGAGACTCGACCATTGACTGCAGGTTGCCTCGGGAAGGCACCGACCGTAGCGGACTAAGACACCTGCTACACGCAGCATCTGAAGGAGACAAGACACGACAGGGCGAGACAATGACACAGCACAGCGAACATCATACAAGGATCCGACAAGGACAGAAGCGGAAAACAAGGGGAGAAATAGGGACTCTAATCAGAGGACAAAATAGGGGACAGGTGTGAAAAGACTAAATGAGTGAGTTAGGAGAATGAGGAACAGCTGGGAGCAGGAACGGAACGATAGAGAGAGGAGAGAGAGGGAGGGGGAGAGAGAGGGATAGAAAAAGGGAACGAACCTAATAAGACCAGCAGGGGGAAACGAACAGAAGGGAAAGCATAATGACAAGACAATATAAGACAAAACATGACAAATACATCCAGGTCTGTAGGGAGAACACATTAATACATCCAGGTCTCTGGGGAGAACACATTAATACATCCAGGTCTGTAGGGAGAACACATTAATACATCCAGGTCTCTGGGGAGAACACATTAATACATCCAGGTCTGTAGGGAGAACACATTAATACATCCAGGTCTCTGAGGAGAACACATTAATACATCCAGGTCTGTAGGAAGAACACATTAATACATCCAGGTATGTAGGGAGAACACATTAATACATCCAGGTCTGTAGGGAGAACACATTAATACATCCAGGTCTCTGGGGAGAACACATTAATACATCCAGGTCTCTGGGGAGAACACATTAATACATCCAGGTCTCTGGGGAGAACACATTAATACATCCAGGTCTGTAGGGAGAACACATTAATACATCCAGGGCTCTGGGGAGAACACATTAATACATCCAGGGCTCAACCAAACCCTTGCATTTGCAACCCTTGTTTGACAGTGTGGTGCAGGTGTGGCAGTGTGGTGCAGGTGTGGCAGTGTGGTAAGTGTGGCACTGCTGCTGAAGTTGGCAGTAGCCACATCAATTTATAATTGGTTGCTAGGCTACCATAACAATGTTGGATCACAATGATCTTTTTATTATTATGATGATGATGATCTGTTAAAAAACAAAATGTGCGATTCAGCAAAATTAAACCATCTGCAAGTATCTGCCTGAACCTGTTTCGCTGTCAGCTGCTGTGTGAGCGAGCCACTCCCTTTCCCCACGTGTGTGAGCGAGCCACTCCCTTTCCCCCCCCCCACTGTGTGAGCGAGCCACTCCTTTCCCCACTGTGTGAGCGAGCCACTCCCTTTCCCCACTGTGTGAGCGAGCCACTCCCTTTCCCCACTGTGTGAGCGAGCCACTCCTTTCCCCACTGTGTGAGCGAGCCACTCCTTTTCCCCACTGTGTGAGCGAGCCACCCCTTTCCCCACTGTGTGAGCGAGCCACTCTCTTTCCCCACTGTGTGAGCGAGCCACTCCTTTCCCCCACTGTGTGAGCGAGCCACTCCCTTTCCCCACTGTGTGAGCGAGCCACTCCCTTTCCCCACTGTGTGAGCGAGCCACTCCCTTTCCCCACTGTGTGAGCGAGCCACTCCCTTTCCCCACTGTGTGAGCGAGCCACTCCCTTTCCCCACTGTGTGAGCGAGCCACTCCCTTTCCCCACTGTGTGAGCGAGCCACTCCCTTTCCCCACTGTGTGAGCGAGCCACTCCCTTTCCCCACTGTGTGAGCGAGCCACTCCCTTTCCCCACTGTGTGAGCGAGCCACTCCCTTTCCCCACTGTGTGAGCGAGCCACTCCCTTTCCCCACTGTGTGAGCGAGCCACTCCCTTTCCCCACTGTGTGAGCGAGCCACTCCCTTTCCCCACTGTGTGCATTCTAATAAGCGTAGCCACATGGCTGTTGCTCAGAATGCAATTTGCAGGAAAAATACAGTTTTCAAAGCAGCTACTGTTGTTCTAGATACAGAGAGGATCGTCAGCTTTCTGTATATAATTTATTACCACTTAATATTGAATTCACGGCACCCCTTTACAACTGGAGTAGACTGTGTAGTATATGGTTTTGAAGAGACCGTGGGGCGCACCATTTGCGGTGAATAGGCCTATATCAAGTAGCCTGTTTAGGCCTACGCTGCAATGTTTTCGTTGGAAAATATATTAACTGATAGACTAATCAAGTAGTCTACATGGCTATCTAGCAACATGATCATATTTAGAGTTAAAGTGTTTAAAGTGTTTAGAGTTCCCACTACCTCAGGTGTTGAATAATATTGGGGATCAGGTGTTTAATAATATTAGGGTCCAGGTGTTTAATAATATTAGGGTCCAGGTGTTTAATAATATTAGGGATAAGGTGTTGAATAATATAAGGGCTGCAAACCATTACAGACTACAAAGGGAAGCACAGCCGAGAGCTGCCCAGTGACACGAACCTACCAGACGAGCTAAACGACTTCTATGCTCGCTTCGAGGCCAATAACACTGAAACATGCATGAGAGCACCAGCTGTTGAGTATCTGGAGCATCAGCATTTGTGGGTTTGATTACAGGCTCAAAATGGCCTGAAACAAAGAACTTTCTTCTGAAACTCGTCAATCTATTCTTGTTCTGACAAATGAAGGCTATTCCATACGAGAAATTGCCAAGGAACTGAAGATCTCGTACAACGCTGTGTACTACTCCCTTCACAGAACAAACTGGCTCAAACCAGAATAGAAAGAGGAGTGGGAGGCCCCAGTGCACAACTGAGCAAGAGGACAAGTACATTAGAGTGTCTAGTTTGAGAAACAGACGCCTTCACAAGTCCTCAACTGGCAGCTTCATTAAATAGTACCCGCAAAACACCAGTCTCAACGTCAACAGTGAAGAGGCAACTCCAGGATACTGGCCTTCTAGGCAGAGTTGCAAAGAAAAAGCCATATCTCAGAATGGCAAATAAAAAGAAAAGATTAAGATGGGCAGAAGAACACAGACACTGGACAGAGGAAGATTGGAAAGAAGTGTTATGGATGCTGGAGAACTGCTTGATGCCATCTGTCAATCATAGTGGAGGCAATGTGATGGTCTGGGGGTGCTTTGGTGAAGGTAAAGTGGGATAATTATACAGGGTAAAAGGGATCTTGAAGAAGGAAGGCTAACACCCCATTTTGCAACGCCATGCCGTACCCTGTGGACGGCGCTTAATTGGAGCCAATTTTCTCCTACAACAGGATAATGACCCAAAGCACAGCTCCAGACTATGCAAGAACTATTTAGGGAAGAAGCAGTCAGCTGGTATTCTGTCTATAATGGAGTGGCCAGCACAGTCACCAGATCTCAGCCCTATTGAGCTGTTGTGGGAGCAGCTTGACCGTATGGTACGTAAGAAGTGCCCATCAATCCAATTCAACTTGTGGGATGGAGGATTCTTTGACGAAAGCAAAGTTTGAAGGACACCATTATTAATTCAATTAAAAATCATTATTGACTATATTTCCTATTCATTTTTAAACTCATTTCATGTATGTTTTCATGGTAAACAAGGACATTTCTAAGTGACCCCAAACTTTTGAACGGTAGTTTATATATATTTTTTTTTACATTGTTTGCAAACTGATATGTGACACGTATTAATGCCAAAATAACATGAAAAACAGGCCCCAAACAATATGGGGCTCAAAACATGACTGAAGAATAGTAACAGCCATACAGTAGAACATATGGCTGAAACTTAGCAGAGTAACAGGAAGTAATTAGTGGTAATTACCTATTATTACACAGCATGTAAACTCACCAATAACTATTTTTTTAAAGTCCTCAAATGTGCATCTTCTCCCTTCGGAAGACTCTGACCTGAGTGGGCGGGTGCAGTATCTAGATGCACATTTCCAAGCGCTCCGATTGGTTTGGAATGGCAGGGCTATGATGGGTGAGGGATAACATAGGTAGGCTGAGCAGCCAAACAAACATGACTTAAGGGAGTAGAGCTATGGGTCACAGAAGAAGAGCTACGGGGCACAGGAGAAGGGCTACAATATCACATTACACAGGACCTTATTAAGGGGCACACACAGCTTTTTTGTTAGTAGAGTATTTGTCTTCAAATATAGTTCAATTTATTTTTGTAATGTAAGAACATGTGGTGTTTTGTTTGTAAATTTACATTTGTGAATATGAAATTTGTCCAAAAGAATAATGAAATTAATTACATAAAATTGTTTCAGCTTATTTCTATCATAGGTAAAGAATCCAAGCAGTACATCTCTCCATAATAGTGTAAAATCTTCATAAATGTGTTTGACTATAAATCTACTGATGTCTTGCCACACATTTCTTACATGAACACAATGCCAAAAAAGATGTAACACCGTTTCTGGGTGGTCATTACAAAAGGAGCAATTTGAGTTTATGTTTTCCTTAAACTTCTTCATATAATGGTTGGCAGGATAATAGTTATGAATAATTTTTGTTAACAAGTAGGTATGTGTGTGGCAACATCCAAACTTTTCCCCAACAGATAATATCAATTGAACGTTCCAATAAGGCATGAGATAAGGGTGTAGATACAACATACTCATATCGTTCTGTTGTTGAATGGACCAAAAGAGAACCAAATCTTTCCTACTGGTGAGTCAACAGGGTCAATAGAAGGTAGGCTCTGAGGGTCAGGTCTTTCCTACTGATGGGTCAACAGAAGGTCGGCTCTGAGGGTCAGGTCTTTCCTACTGATGAGTCAACAGGGTCAATAGAAGGTAGGCTCTGAGGGTCAGGTCTTTCCTACTGATGAGTCAACAGGGTCAATAGAAGGTAGGCTCTGAGGGTCAGGTCTTTCCTACTGATGAGTCAACAGGGTCAATAGAAGGTAGGCTCTGAGGGTCAGGTCTTTCCTACTGATGAGTCAACAGGGTCAATAGAAGGTAGGCTCTGAGGGTCAGGTCTTTCCTACTGATGAGTCAACAGGGTCAATAGAAGGTAGGCTCTGAGGGTCAGGTCTTTCCTACTGATGGGTCAACAGAAGGTCGGCTCTGAGGGTCAGGTCTTTCCTACTGATGAGTCAACAGGGTCAATAGAAGGTAGGCTCTGAGGGTCAGGTCTTTCCTACTGATGAGTCAACAGGGTCAACAGAAGGTAAGCTCTGAGGGTCAGGTCTTTCCTACTGATGAGTCAACAGGGTCAACAGAAGGTAAGCTCTGAGGGTCAGGTCTTTCCTACTGATGAGTCAACAGGGTCAATAGAAGGTAGGCTCTGAGGGTCAGGTCTTTCCTACTGGTGAGTCAACAGGGTCAATAGAAGGTAGGCTCTGAGGGTCAGGTCTTTCCTACTGATGAGTCAACAGGGTCAACAGAAGGTAGGCTCTAAGGGTCAGGTCTTTCCTACTGATGAGTCAACAGGGTCAATAGAAGGTAGGCTCTAAGGGTCAGGTCTTTCCTACTGATGAGTCAACAGGGTCAATAGAAGGTAGGCTCTGAGGGTCAGGCCTTTCCTACTGGTGAGTCAACAGGGTCAATAGAAGGTAGGCTTCTGAGGGTCAGGCCTTTCCTACTGGTGAGTCAACAGGGTCAACAGAAGGTAGGCTCTGAGGGTCAGGTCTTTCCTACTGGTGAGTCAACAGGGTCAACAGAAGGTAGGCTCTGAGGGTCTTAACCATTCCTGAATAATAAAGCAACACCTGGGGGAACGGTATCTAAAACAATTGCAAAATCTTTAGATGTTTCAGGTGTTGATCAGAATTCCTTATAACTACATGATTTTTAAACTCTGCATTTACAAGTTGTCTCACCAATAGGATATTATTTCGGAACCAATATTCTAAAAACAAAGAAGTATTTTTATACAATATATCCCGATTTTATCAGGGCGCTCCTCCGTCCCACTTTCTCTCGATGACGTAACTGGTCGGCACCCGCCTCTCCCCGCCGCCCGCCCCTCCCCGCCGCCCGCCCCTCCCCGCCGCCCGCCCCTCCCCGCCGCCCGCCCCTCCCCGCCGCCCTGTAAACAGCTCGTCAGACCGTCCAAGCCCCTCCCAGCCGCCCGCCCCGCCCCGCCGTAAACAGCTCGTCAGACCGTCCAAGCCCCTCCCCGCCGCCCGCCCCGCCCCGCCGCCCTGTAAACAGCTCGTCAGTCCGTCCAAGCCCCTCCCCGCCGCCCTGTAAACAGCTCGTCAGTCCGTCCAAGCCCCTCCCCGCCGCCCTGTAAACAGCTCGTCAGTCCGTCCAAGCTCCTCCCCCAGCTAGCAGCGGTAGCTAACAAGTTAGTGGTGCTAGCAGTGGCTAAGCTACATGCTAGCTGGCGCTTTGAGAAAATGGCAACGGACTGGCAAACTTCAGCTATTGAGCAAGCCGAATTGATATCCAGTCGTCTCAGAGAGCTGTTATCCACCAGGGAGGATATATCCGATCGGGTTTGGGGTGGAATTGGGACTTACGCCTGAGCTGTACCGTCATGGGCGATTCTCCGCGGCGGCCGCGGTGGGGCTGCTGGTCCTGTCGTGGGCCGCGGTCTGTAGCGGACTCTTCGGTGGGAAAAAGCTAGGAGCTCCGGTTACACAAGACAGTGGTGATTCCCTCAAGGCCCAAGTGAATAAGATTGTGAAGCCCGAGGCACAAAATAAAAAGACTAAAAAGAAATCTACTGAAAAGGTAGCGTCACATATTAGCCAGTTGTAAATGGTCATTGTCGTGGCAAACTAGCTCGCTGAATATCGAAACCATTTCTAAGATCTTTGTTTTGAAAGTTTACCTTGTAGATAGCTCTCTTCGTTAGTATGAGTCGTCGTATTCTCATGTAATGTTAGTTTGCTTTCAATTCCATGTGAAGCATAAATCACCCTAACTAGTACTAAGACATGTAAGTTTAACTAACTAGTCAATTTAGCTAGTTTGCAGTAGTAAGCTGCTTGTCTGATGTCTTGGTTTATCATGTTATTTGTCACACGGTTTGAAATAGTTCCCATGTTGTCGTTCTCTCTCAACAGAAGGCTCAGTATAATGGACGAACAGTTCCAGAGCCTCAGGATGAAGTGACAGAAGAAATGACCAAACCTTCCCAGAGATTACAACTGAGGTTTGTACCTAACAGGAACATATTTTAAGTCTTCCGAAAAGTCTACTTTGGATGACGATGGGAATGTATTTTATCCAATTCCAAAAGGCTAAGCGATCCTTGCATCTGTAGTAGTTAGAGTTGATGAAAGCCCTGTCTCCACAGTAGGTAGAGTTGATGAAAGCCCTGTCTCCACAGTAGGTAGAGTTGATGAAAGCCCTGTCCCCACAGTAGTTAGAGTTGATGAAAGCCCTGTCCCCACAGTAGGTAGAGTTGATGAAAGCCCTGTCTCCACAGTAGGTAGAGTTGATGAAAGCCCTGTCTCCACAGTAGGTAGAGTTGATGAAAGCCCTGTCTCCACAGTAGGTAGAGTTGATGAAAGCCCTGTCTCCACAGTAGGTAGAGTTGATGAAAGCCCTGTCTCCACAGTAGGTAGAGTTGATGAAAGCCCTGTCTCCACAGTAGGTAGAGTTGATGAAAGCCCTGTCTCCACAGTAGGTAGAGTTGATGAAAGCCCTGTCTCCACATTTTAATGAATGCATTTCTATTGCTTTGTGCTGAAGGAGGCACGGTGGCTTCAACACAGCACTTATCATTCATCTAGTGTGTATATATAAATCATTTCCAATACACCCATTACCAGTGAATGACCATAAGGACTAATATTGCTTGCACTTTTGAAAGTTAGACTTTTTGTTGTCTTTAATTGAATAGGTGAAGAAACCAAGAAGAAAGCCAAACCCGAGGTGAAACCAGCCAAGCAGGTTTCTGCTGGCGATGGTGCCTGATGATGGTATGACCTTAACCCCTCAGGCGACCACCTGACTTCTTCCTTGTAGCTAAATGTGTATCCTGCAGAATTCCACTGATTTCATTCAGAGACTGCGCCTTAGACGACCTTGTAAGGAGGCCACACGGCATTGTTAAGGGATTAGGCAGTGACACACAGGACAAGTCTCAAATGGCACCCTATTCCTCTACATAGTACTATATGGGGGACTAGGTAATTTGGGATGCAACCCCTAGTGTCCAACTGAATTTGCTTAGTCAGATGGGTGAGAGGTTATGACTAATGGTTCTTGGTCCAGTTCAGAACTTCCAAACTTCATCTGGAAAGTGGTAGTTGTTCGCCATTCAGCTCATGGTCAAGATCACTGATTTTAGAGAAACATCAAACGCCTGTACATATAAGTGTCTATATATCATCTGAAAAAGCTTAAATTTGTTAATATAACTGCACTGTTCAATTTACAGTAGCTAATACTGTGAAAAATGCCTTGCAATTGTTTGAGGAGAGCTCCTAACAACACAAGTTTTCCCCTACATTCAATTCCCCTACATTCAATTCCCCTACATTCAATTCCCCTACATTCAATTCCCTACATTCAATTCCCTACATTCAATTCCCCTACATTCAATTCCCCTACATTCAATTCCCCTACATTCAATTCCCCTACATTCAATTCCCCTACATTCAATTCCCCTACATTCAATTCCCCTACATTCAATTCCCCTACATTCAATTCCCCTACATTCAATTCCCCTACATTCAATTCCCCTACATTCAATTCCCCTACATTCCATTCCCCTACATTCCATTCCCCTACATTCCATTCCCCTACATTCAATTCCCCTACATTCAATTCCCCTACATTCAATTCACATTTCCACAAACTTCAAAGTGTTTCCTTTCAAATGGTACCAATAATATGCATATCCTTGCTTCAGGGCCTGAGCTACAGGCAGTTAGATTTGGGTATGTCATTTAGGTGAAAGGGGAGGGCTGTCCCTAAGAAGTGTTTAATGATTGATGTCATTTGACCTTGACCTTTGTAACATCAAGCTGTGTATAAATGTCCATGTTGGCCAAGCAGTAATTAAGGCTATGCAACTATAAGTTGGATATCTGTATGATGACATTCATTAAAACCTTTAAAAATCACACTTAAAAAGGTTATCAAGCTATGCTTCTAGTTCTGTAGGTATCATCTTTTTCATTAAGAGATGTATAAAGGTGGTCAGGGGGGGTGATGTTTCCCACAGATGCTGATCTTGGATCAGTTCAGGTCATTTCCATGTAAAAGGACACCAACATGACAAATGAAAGCTATGATCGTTTGTATTTGTGAGAAATTAAAGTGTGTGTGTATATACTGTGCATTAGCAAAGTATTCAGACCCCTTTTCCACATTTTGTTACTTTACAGACTTATTTAAAAATATATAAAATCTACACACACTACCCTGTAATGACAAAGCGAAAACCGGTTTTTAGAAATGTTTTAACTATTTATTTATATATATTTATATACAGTGGGGCAAAAAAGTATTTAGTCAGCCACCAATTGTGCAAGTTCTCCCACTTAAAAATATGAGGCCTGTAATTTTCACCATAGGTACACTTCAACTATGACAGACAAGATGAGAGAGAAAAAATCCAGAAAATCACATTTGGATTTTTAATGAATTTATTTGCAAATTATGGTGGAAAATAAGTATTTGGTCACCTACAAACGAGCAAGATTTCTGGCTCTCACAGACCTGTAACTTCTTCTTTAAGAGGCTCCTCTGTCCTCCACTCGTTACCTGTATTAATGGCACCTGTTTGAACTTGTTATCAGTATAAAAGACACCTGTCCACAACCTCAAATGGTCACACTCCAAACTCCACTATGGCCAAGACCAAAGAGCTGTCAAAGGACACCAGAAACAAAATTGTAGACCTGTACCAGGCTGGGAAGACTGAATCTGCAATAGGTAAGCAGCTTGGTTTGAAGAAATCAACTGTGGGAGCAATTATTAGGAAATGGAAGACATACAAGACCACTGATAATCTCCCTCGATCTGGGGCTCCACGAAAGATCTCACCCCGTGGGGTCAAAATGATCACAAGAACGGTGAGCAAAAATCCCAGAACCACAGGGGGGACCTAGTGAATGACCTGCAAAGAGCTGGGACCAAAGTAACAAAGCCTACCATCAGTAACACACTACGCCGCCAGGGACTCAAATCCTGCAGTGCCAGACGTGTCCCCCTGCTTAAGCCAGTACATGTCCAGGCCCGTCTGAAGTTTGCTAGAGAGCATTTGGATGATCCAGAAGAAGATTGGGAGAATGTCATGGGGTCAGATGAAACCAAAATAGAACTTTTGTTAACTCAACTCATCGTGTTTGGAGGACAAAGAATGCGGAGTTGCATCCAAAGAACACCATGCCTACTGTGAAGCATGGGGGTGGAAACATGCTTTGGGGCTGTTTTTCTGCAAAGGGACTAGGACGACTGATCTGTGTAAAGGAAAGAATGAATGGGGCCATGTATCGTGAGATTTTGAGTGAAAACCTCCTTCCATCAGCAAGGGCATTGAAGATGAAATATGGCTGGGTCTTTCAGCATGACAATGATCCCAAACACACCGCCCGGGCAATGAAGGAGTGGCTTAGAAGAAGCATTTCAAGGTCCTGGAGTGGCCTGGCCAGTCTCCAGATCTCAACCACATAGAAAATCTTTGGAGGGAGTTGAAAGTCCGTGTTGCCCAGCAACAGCCCCAAAACATCACTGCTCTAGAGGAATGCATGGAGGAATGGGCCAAAATACCAGCAACAGTGTGTGAAAAACTTGTGAAGACTTACAGAAAACGTTTGACCTCTGTCATTGCCAACAAAGGGTATATAAAAGTATTGAGAAACTTTTGTTATTGACCAAATACTTATTGTTCCACCATCATTTGCAAATAAATTCATAAAAAATCATACAATGTGATTTTCTGGATTTTTTTTGAGATTCCATCTCTCACAGTTGAAGTGTACCTATTATGAAAATTACAGGCCTCATCTTTTTAAGTGGGAGAACTTGCACAATTGGTGGCTTACTAAATACTTTTAGAGAACAAGTATTTGATACACTGCCGGTTTTGCAGGTTTTCCTACTTACAAAGCATACAGAGGTCTGTCATTTTTTATGATAGGTACACTTCAACTGTGAGAGATGGAATCTCAAAACAAAAATCAGAAAATCACATTGTATGATTTTTATGAATTTATTTGCAAATGATGGTGGAACAATAAGTATTTGGTCAATAACAAAAGTTTCTCAATACTTTTATATACCCTTTGTT